>NW_010511386.1:0-50904 GCF_000687285.1 Phaethon lepturus
TTCCAACCTTGATGATTCTGTGATTCTGTGGATGAGAAGTAGTGGTTCTTGGGGGAGCCCCTCATTCAGAAATCTGATTAAATGTCCAGATTTTCTATTGCTGAGCATTTTGTTCAACAGTGTAAGAGATGTGTGGAAATTAAAGATGTTTGAAAAGATAGAAATAAGCATTGCTGACAGATATTTCTCCTGCAAAGGTTACCAATTAAACATAACAGATGCAACTGTTCCTTAAATTTTTTTCAGTAGCTGACTTCAGTAAAGTTGGACTATGCTAGAACCTTGCCAGAGCTGTTACTAAATCTGATCTCTTGATCTTGAACTTGTCTTAGGATAGCTGTTTCCAAGACTGGTTCATGTTGCTTGAGGAAGAAGCCCTTTAACAAGCTGTGACAGGCACTATACAGTCAAATATATAGACTGCTAGATGGTAGAATGGAATCCTTGCTTGCTTACAGGATCATAACCTTTCCAACTCTATATTCTTCTGGTGGCTTGCCAGAGAGATGGGTATGTGTAAAGAAACTTGCCAGATCCTTCCTTTTGGTCCAAAGTTCTTAATGACCTTTGGAAAAGCACCAGCATGTCCAGCAGCCTTCTGTAGGGTAAATATCAGCAAGTTCTTGTTTTATCTCCTATACCGGAAAGAGTACTGAAAATATAAAGGATGTCTGCCAGTTTGACATATTTTAACAAGTTGTTTATAGACTTGACTTTGACAAGAGTTATTTACTGGAACTTTCATGTTCCTGATATTTATAGGATTTGGATTTACTTGCAGCAGCTTGTGAGTTTCTTGATTTGCAGAATCAGTAAGTGGAAGGTTATGCTGACTTTGCAGAGTTGGTGACCTTTGCAATGTCTCAATATCATGTCTACCAGCATGTTTTGCTAGGGACAGGTTACTGTTTGACTCAGACTCCTCTTTTTGGTGACCCACAGGAAGGAAATGAAGCCTAGCAGAAGTCTTCAGAAGAAACAGGAGTCAAAATACATCTTTTGGTGATATCCTTAGAATGTTCTCAGTCTGCATTTTCCACTTACCTAGTAATCAGAATGTGTAAGCTGACAGAAATGTCAGCTTTTGGCACTAGCTTTGTAGTATATCATCGAATAGAGCCTCTTCTAAACAAAGTCAGCCTGGGTGCAGAATGGAAGACTTTCTAGTCCCATGGACTAGGAGAGAGTAAAAAACAGATCACACATAGAGCAACACACAACATAAATGTGTTGGGTTTGCCTGGCAAGGTCTTAGTAGTGGAGGGGCTACAGGGTGGCTTCTGTGAGAAGCGGCTAGAAGCTTCCCCTATGTCCAATCGAGCCAGTGCCAGCCGGCTCCAAGACAGATCTGCTGCTGACCAAAGCTGAGCCCATCAGCAATGGTGGTAGTCCCTCTGGAGTAAAATATATTTAAGAAAGGGTTAAAAAAAAAATCTGTGCGACAGCAACTGCAGCTGGAGAAAGGAGTGAGAATATGTGAGAGAAACAGCTCTGCAGACATCAAGGTCAGAGCAGAAGGAGGGGCAGGAGGTGCTCCAGGTCCCGGAGCAGAGATTCCCCTGCAGGCTGTGGTAAAGACCACGGTGACGCTGGCTGTCCCTCTGCAGCCCATGGAGCTCCTCACTGGAGCAGATCTCCACCTGCAGCCCAGGGAGGACCCCGTGCCAGAGCAGGTGAATGCCCAAAGGAGGCTGTGATTCTGTGGGAAGCCTGCACTGGAGCAGGTTCCTGACTGGACCTGTGGACCCGTGGACAGAGGAGCCCAGGCTGGAGCAAGTTTGCTGGCAGGACTTGTGACCCTGCAGGGAAGCCACATTGGAGCAATGTGTTCCTGAAGGCCTGCATCCCATGGAACGTACCCCCACTGGAGCAGTTCATGAAGGACTGTCTCCTATGGGAAGGACTCGCGTTGGAGAAGTTCATGGAGAACTGCCTCCCATGGGAGGAACCCCAAGCTGGAGCAGGAGAACAGTGTGAGGAGCCCTCCCACTGAGGAGGAAGGAACAGCAGAGACCATGTGTGGTGAACTGACCGCATCCCCATTCCCTGTCCCCCTGCGCTGGTCAGGGGGAGGAGGTAGAGAAAATCTGGAGTAAAGTTATGCCTGGGAAGAAAGGAGGGGTGGGGGAAGATGTTTTAAAAATTAATTTTTTATTTCTCATCACCCTACTCTGATTTGATTTGCAATAAATTAAACTAATTTCCCCAAGTCAAGTCTGTTTATCCTCTGACAGTAATTGGTGAGTGATCTCCCCTTGCCCTTATCTCAACCTGCGAGCTTTTCGTTATATTTTCTCTCCCCTGTCCAGCTGAGAAGGGGAGGGATAGAGCAGCTTTGGTAGGAACCTGGCATCCAGCAAACATCAACCCACCACACTTTCCAGGTGTTAACCTAAAATGTTACTTGGTTGGCATCAAAATATCAAAGTATTTTTTTTCTGGACAGGCCTGTAAACATACTTTTTCTTGAATGTCGCTGCTATTTCCATGCTTTGCGTGCAATGGTGGTTTTTCAAATCACTGGCATTGTAGTAGGTTGGTTTAATAAACTTACAGTGTTGTAGCCACTGATTCCACATGGAACGTCTTGCAGGTGCTCCCCACATGGAGGTCACAGGTTATAAACACAATCATATTTAATTCCATAAAATGGGTTACTCGAGCAGATTTCCTGAGCTTGCAATTTACTTGTGTAACTACTCTGTAATGCAGGTGGCACTTGGTGATAGTAGAATGTATATGCTCATCCTGAAGTGACAGCCTTCTACCCCAGTTAAGCTTTCTGAAACACCAGGAAATCAATGTTTTCGTGATCACTGACACCTCACATTTGCCATTTTTTGTTCCATATGGTCCATACTCCAGGATCCATTGTGACAGATTTATTATCCTATCCCAGTTGAGAGACTCCAAGAATGTTCCACTAATATCAATCATTTATGTTATAACCATGTAGCTCAAAATCACTGGGCACACAAAACATCTTACAGATATTTCTAATAAACATTATACCACTTCAGTACTGGTGCCAGCTGAAAATTCAAAACTGATAGGTTAAAAACTGAGATATAACTAAACAAAAATAATCTTCCATATAAAGAGGTGAGAATTCCAGACTGCTGTGTGAAGTCAGGGAAATAAATCTCTTCAGAAATCCATCCCAGTTTGTTTTACATTCTTCTAGTGCAAGCTGAATACATAGTACAACATATCTACTTTCTCACTGCCTTTTGTGTTTCTATATGGGATTTCACTTTTACTGTATGGAAAATTATTTTAAATGGTAAATCATCCTGAGGAAATAAAGTTTTTCTTAAATAAGAAAAAATCATCTGCCTCAGTGTTGCCTGAACTGATGATGACAGGTTTGAACAAACCAGTGCGGTAAACCCATATTCACGTGATTATACAACTTGAGAGGATCCATCCATAAGCAACATATTAGTAAAGAGGCTGGGAAACTTCTTTCTTCTTACTGTGTGTCCAAATCCTTCTATAAATTCATGTAATTCTTGGTATTCTGAATAGTTTGAGGTATGATTTAACTTGGCTTTCACGGTTAAATATTAAATCTTTAACAAATTAACTCTCAAACTACTTCAGAAATCTTACTATACTATCTGTTTTGCTTTATTGATTACTATCTATGTGCTTTAAAATCTCAGAAGTAAATAAGATTTTCCTGCTACACTGACCAAGAGTCATCGGAGGATATGTGCCATGGTGTGCATCATTGTCCCAGAGAAGTGGCCTGTGGGCAGAGCTGGCATACTACTACTTGTTTTTAATTGCATGTTACCACCTAGTTACTACAAACATTGAATGACACTATGTTGTCATCTTTTATACATCCAAAGACTATGAAATACCATAAACAATAGCAAATAAATTTTTCTTCTATGTACTGAGTCATATTTTATCATATCAGTATGGAAAACCTCTACATATAGATTATATTTCCCTGTTCATTGTTTAATGTTGAAATTAGTCAGTTAATTTTATGGTCTATTGCTGTTTGTAGTGTTCAGCTTCAAAAATATAGAAGTTTACCTTGTTATTTATTTAGACATCATGATGTTTGTCAGTCATAAGTGTTTAAAAACTAGAAAACCTACATTTTTCCAAAGAAAAAATAGCAACACTTCTTAGTAATATCTGTGGCAAACTAAGGTCAACAGACTGTAACAATATACCAGTGTAAGGTCATACCTAACCATTTCTATAGGAAGTATATAGATACAAATAAGGAACAAAACAGCACTGGAAAAGAATACAACATCCTGTGCTACTGAGTTCCATGGTTCAATTCTCTCCTCTATGCAAGCATTTCCTTTTGTTTGTAAAATCATTTCTTTGCACGTTTCTTCCTCTTTGCCTGTAAAAGTTTTAGTCATCATTCATTTTTATGGACCTCTATCACAGCCTTCCTCAACTGTCTTTTCCCAGCTGAAGAGTCATAGTTTACATCATTTCTGTTCAGCTGATCCACAGTACTGATTATCTTTTCTTTCTAGCTTTTCTAGTTCTGCTCAAACCTGTTCACAGTGGACGTGCTGTTCAAGGTGTTAGTCCACAGACCTAAATAGTGGTATAAGAATGCTGTTTGTTATATTTCTGGTTTTAAGGGTTGATGAAGAGTTCAGTTACACATCTTTCCTGATAAGAGAGCCTTAAAACTCTCATCAGCTGAAGAACGCTCAGATCTATTTTTCCCTTCGAGTAGTGTTTCAGGTTTATTCCGCTGAAAATTTCCTTGATTACTTCTATTATTTCTGCTCAAATGGACTTTTTTGCGCCTCTTTCAGAAATTCCTTTTGGTTTGATAAACCAAACTGCTTAGGGATGATGGATCATTCTGTGGGAACCGGTCAGTTTATCTTACCATTTTAAAACCCTTCTTTTAAATTTATTTCTATTTATTTCAGTTATTCCAGCAAATCAGTATGTCAGGTTTTTCATAAGATTTTGTCTTTTATTTTTTTTTCATGTTACTCAAATGAATTTCAAGCAATATCCGTGGGTTTTTTGTACTGCAAAACAAATCAGCCTTTTGGTAGTTTTACTGTATTTTATTCCAGAAATGCCCAGAGCTACAGATATCTCTCAGAAAGCTGGTAAAACTAAAGCTAAGATAAAGGTTCTTTTGCCTCAACAGGAAAACCCTCTAACTCTTAGCCACACTGTTTCCAGGCAAAGAAATCTCTCCTAGCAGCTCGGCCTGCAGTGATCTATGGTAGTTTTTAGATAGATGTGCCTCTCAAACATTGAAGTGTTACAACTGAACCTCCCCTACAAGGTTTGCAAACTGTTACACACTTAGGCATGGGGGATGTTTAATACAGTACTTTTATTACCCACAACATCTAAAAATAAACACAGTCTGGACAACCACCATGGCATCTAATCCCACTCCAGGAGAGAGAACTCTTGAGCTGTGGAGGACTCTGGGGCAGGTAACGAGCTCCTTGACCTTCCCACAAAAATACTAACCCATAGAGACAGATGATTTTGACCATGCAAACATTCAAAACTGCTGCAGATGCTCTGTGGCTCTTTTAATTAATGGGTTTACTGGGTCTTATCAAGTGAAATGACAAGCAGTATGTAATTGGTTGTGTCTAAAAACTGAAGATAGTTTCACCTCATTTCTTTAGAAAGAGTAAATCTAGTTTAATCTGATATTTTTGTTAAAATGTCGACTATTTCATTTGATCGTCTATTATTTTGGGGAGGTTTGGATACTATTTTCACAGTCAATCAACGATATCTGAATTAATTTTTCCTAAATACTTGCAATCACTCAGCACAGTATCCAGCTGGGAGCAGCAAGAATTATTAAGAATATCCAGTAAAATGAAAGCTCCCGTTCCTTCAAGGACAGAGCAAAAAAGCCAGTTAGGTTGATATTTGACCTACTTGCACTTAACTAATAAATTTAAATGCAACATCACTCCAAATGAAAATGGAGTTAAAAATAAAGATATGTATATATAGGAAAAGGAAATTAATGAAATGTGTTTTTAAAATTTCTAGCACTATGAGGGTAAACAAAGAAAAATCACTATGAGTTAAGCTCCACAGGTTTTAAACAAGTCCTCAAGATGTTAAGAAAGCGTACTCAGTGTTACAGTTTCTGGTTTATTTTGTGTAACTGACCTATAGGGAATTCCCAGGGGATGAAATAGATTCTGCTGCACTTGTTGTTTCTTTTATAATCAGGAAAAGAAGTATCATAAAATGCCATAACTCTGGCCTCAGACTGCTCAGAAGTTTGCTGCTCTAATTAAAAAGTGAATGTTCCCAATGTTTTGCCAAATAAAGCTCTTTTATAACAAATAACCTTTTGATGGGGAAACCACACTGTTTGGACACCAAAAAGTAATTTTAAGGCTTATCTTGAGTCTGTGCCACGGTAAATACAGGCTAGAGCTTCTTGCCTTTCCTCTCTTTACTGAGGAATCAAAACAGACGTATTTCAGCAAACAGCTTGTACAAATATTCTACTGTAAATGTAACTACAGTTTGGAGTGACAAATTCTCTTAAAATGACATTTTTAAAAGGATTACACACTTTCTTACATTAGGGTAATGGTTCTATAGGGTAAGGTTGTGGCACTTTTTCTATTATTAACATAAATTTCCACTGTTTTTGTTTAATTGCCACAGAAAAACTCCTTTTTGTCTGACTTTTTTTGGCCTTACTTTTATGTCTTTTTTTCTTACCTTTTTTTTTTTAAGTTTGAGACTATTCAAGCAAATTATATTTAAACTGAGGAGCTCAGGAAACTCAGTAACTGTAAGGCATTTTGAAGGCACACAAAATGTAGTTTATAGTTATGGGCTCAGTCTCACTTTTACTAACGTTAATTCAAAACTCTTTCAAGTAAATGCAGTGTCAGTCCATAAAAGGAACTGTCTGTACTAGAACACCCACAGTGTTTCTACAGTTTCTACAGTAAAGGTGAGAGAAGCCATACCACCCTAATTTGCAACCGTTGGTAAGGCACACCTATAGATAGACAACAGATCATAGAATCAGAACAGTTTGGGTTGGAAGGGACATTTAAAGGTCATCTAGTCCAACTCCCCTGCAATGAGCAGAGACATCTTGAACACGATGAGGTTGCTTAGAGCCTTGTCTAACCTGACATTGAATGTATGGCCAATCAAGTCTAATTCCATATGACTTAAGGTATAATGGAGCACCACCTCTCTCGAATATTTTTAGTTCGTATCCTCAAATCCCCTGGTTTGATTAGGTTCAGTCCTCAATACTCAACTCCTGTTAGTAAATTAGCCGAATATAAAGTTGTCTTGATAAAATGCTGAGTGTCTCCTTGTGGTCACCAGGAAGTGACATCGTATTGCAAGAGACACTCAGCAGCTTACAGATTTTCCTCTTGAGTTAATAAAGGTGAAGGCAGCTAAGCCACTAATACAACAATATATCACCAAAATCAGCTGGGTAACCTCAGGTCTGGGGGTTGCCAGCAACCCAAAATATTTATCACCTTCTGAGAGGCTTTTTCACGAGTCTGTGGGAGCCAGTCTCTTTTCAGTAGTGTCCAGTGATAGGACAAGGGACAATGGGCATAAACTGCAGCACAGGAAGTTCCACCTCAACATGAGGAAAAACTTCTTTACTGTGAGGGTGACAAAATGTGGAGTCTCCTTCTCTGGAGACCTTCAAAACCCAACTGGACACGCTCCTGTGCAACCTACCCTAGGTGATCCTGCCTTGGCAGGGGGGTTGGACCAGATGATCTTCAGAGGCCCCTTCCAACCTCTACCATTCTGTGATTCTGTGATTCTGTGATACTTGCAAGCATGTAATGTTATTTCCAGAAACTAGGAAGCAGTAGGCAGCATCACAAGCAATGTTGATTTGTCAACCTGGTAGATACACAGTAAAAGAGAAGAGTTTGAGGTAGCAAATATTTTGATATCCACACATCTTTATATGCTATTGTTTTTCATATGGTATATTAAACATTAAACTTCTGATATCTTATTACCACACAAGAATTGCAAATAGCACAGAACTGCAGATAAGCCATGTTTATGACAAGTTTTCAGTGTGAATGAGGAATAGCAAACATATGCCATTCTCATTACAGTATTCTCATTGTCGTCCATAGATGTTACAGCCAGGGCAATTTGTTCAGTTATTTTTTTTAAAGAATTATATTCCATATTAGTACATGTTCTTGAGCAGACCAGTTATCTGTGCCGGCCACTTCCAAAACCAAATGTAAATTATCCTTACTCAGACAGTTCAAGAAATGCATGTCAACAATGAATAATAGTTACGAGTATTTATGAAACATCTAAATGCTTCAGAAAAATGAAAGCTATTCTGTAAATTCTGGTTATTCAGATTCTATTTTGATGTGTATGCAAATTAGTATACAGTAAGGCTGTTATAATCCATGTTTTTTTAATGAATTGCAGAATATACATATGAGCCATAATTAGAGCTCTTGGGAACAGCATTACCTAAATCTAATCTGCTGACATGCCATCGTAAGGTCAAGTAAGTCTTTAAAGAAAAGAACTCTAGAAACCTGAGATCAGAGACTTCCGGATCTTTCTTCAGCTTTGTACCACTGTGTATTCATGCACATGTTCAGAAGAAAAGCTAACTCTTGTTGATAATTATTCACAAGGCTCTAAGCCCTTCCGTTACCATTGGCTGAAACCATTAAGCAATACATTATAAATTAATATGCAATTTCATATACTATGACCCTGGTTTTAACTTTGTCCTTCACAGAAACATGATTTTGAGGATTTCAGTAAGATAATGAAAAGAAATTCTATAAACTATTAGGTCTTCCTTGTGATTGCACTTTACTGCCATCTCTATATAAAATTATTCATAAAGCTCAATTAATTTATCAATAACTTCCTCGTATCCTTTAGCTGCAATTGTTTTATTTCAGTTTGTGTGGTACTTTTATAACAGGATACTGACACCTATCACTTCAGAAAACAAAACAGTTAGATGTATTTTTTTTATTTCCTGTGTTTTTTCCCTAACAAGTCATTTGGTAAAGTCTGGGAAATTCCTGTTCAGAAAACATTAAGGAATCTATGTAAAAAGTCCTAAAAAGCATATAGAATTTTCCATAAACAATACCATAGAGGTTTGTAGTTCAATTTAGGAGTCAAAAAGTGAGCTCTGAGGTATAGATTGCAGTTATACAGGTACACTACATATTAAAATACCAATCTCACAACTCATAATTATGTTGAAAATATGCTGAGGTGGTTACCATCTAAAAATATGCAATAATAAAAGTTTACGATTTGGGATTAGGAATGATTCCAGACCATGACAGTGAAGAAAAACAATGGATCCTTATGTCTTACTATGGACCCATTCACAGCAGAAGTTTTTTTTGATCCTAATGTCACATAGCACAATGGGTTTATTCTAATTTATCTGGAATACACTGAGTAAATATTTGCCGTTCACAGCTCTTTTGAATATGGCATTTGTGGATAGCTTTGAACATCAGTTTCATGGTTTTCTTTTCAATAATTTTAAAATTCTCACTCTGCTTGACACTCTGCAGACAAATAACAAGATAGACTGCCTTCCTCAAGGAACTTGCAGTTTGAGTAACAAGAGATAAAGGAAGGAGACCAAAATAATCTAGCCTTATTTTACAGAAGGTGAAAGTAGAAAATAAGTCTGTGACAATGATAACATTTTGATTTGATGCTCACAAGTTACATTCCAACCATAATGAAATATATTCCCATTTTTAAAACTGTGGAAAAACACTTGACTTTTGTGAATAATAAAAAGAATTTCAAATTAATAATGTGAGCTATTAGCTTATGTAATATTCTTAAAACTAGCAATATGAGGAACTCATATTTTCCTTAAATTTATAAAGACATAAATAAGAGTTTTCTTTCTTTAATTTGGTTATTTTTTTAAAGGAAGACTTTCTTAGAAAAAGAATTCACTGTAATTAGAGATTTTTTTTTCATTTCTTAAAGTTATAAAATATTTCTGGGTTTATTATATTGTTAACTCTCTCCTGATAAAATCTTTCATTTTTGGACACCTCTTGTAATTCCTGAAGTACCTCTTGCTTGGACAGTCTTCATTTTTCTTCATATGTTGTGAAGCATGGAAAAAGTCTCTACTTATGCAGCCTTGAGAGAAATATTGTGAGAGGAACTAGTTTTGTGATATGTTCAAATTATGTAGAACAGTCCTTCTCACTAAATATCTGAGGAAAAAGTGCATATTATATGCAAAATTTTGAGATGCCTTTTGAATGGTTAAATTTTTAAATAAACTCTGTCCTGCATTTCCTTTTTATCTTCATCCCTGTATTTGTCTCTTCCTTTAATGCAAACCCCTTTCCTAGAAATCATTTTCACTGCATTGGATGCCCACCTTCTGCCCTCAGGAGACAGTCTAGTGGCTCCACAGATTTCAAGCTGTCATAGTCACTCTTTCATCCCTCTTTTCTGTCACTCTCCCTTTTTTATGACTTGTGTTCTGTTGTCTACCCCTTAGCCCTCTAATATTATCTTCCGTTTGTGCTGCTTCCTACTAATCAGAGGTCATTTTTCCTTTTGGGAGTCATTCAACCTCCTACAACATCAGATCTCTTCTCAAAACTCCTTTTTATCAGTTCATTGTCCACTTTTAACCTGTTTGTACCGAATAAAAATTTTTAAAACATAGTGCTTTGCAAACGATGCTCTTCCTAAGGTAGCTTTTCTCCATTCAGTTTATTTTCTGTGGTCTTTTCTTTCTGCTCTCTCCATTCATTTTCTGCTGTCATTTCTCATTATTTCACCTGCCTAATTCAAGGCCTTATCTAGCTCCACCTGTATAAGATGCCCATGAAATTAATAATGCTTGCAAACCCAAAATATTTCCATCCAGGCGCTCTTGTGTTTTCTCTGTATAAACCCTGCTCCCTCTTTGAAGTGTTCAGGCACAGGACAGTACAGCTTCAGTTTTAAAGATGTCCATGTAATTTGAGGACAGACAGATCAGGAGGTTTGGCTGGTCCAATCTGTGCATGACGGCTGAAATAACGTTACCCCTTGCCCCCATTTCACGTTCTTGTGTTGGATGTCAGAAGTCTTTTGGTGATCGGTGGTTTGATGAACCAGAGAAACCAGCCAACACCACCTTCACAAAGGAACCTCTTGGGAATTTCTGCATTATTTCTTTTTATGTCCAGTAAAAAAGGGATCTGCAGGGACTGCTGTGGAGTGACCAGGGCTGTAGGGGGAAGCAGCACCCTGCAGTTTTGCGTGCTTGCTTGTTTTCCTTATAAACACTGACCAAAGACACTTCCTGTCCTTCCCACTTGTAACACTTCACAGGCTCCTTTTGCTCCGTCTGCCCTTGAAGAATTGAGTCAGAAAATGGTTGGTTGTTAGCTTACGTGCAACCCCATTATCTCTGAAACAGTTAAAACTCGAGGTAAAAGTTTGAGTAAGCCACTGTAATGTGGATGCTTTCTAGACAGGTATTCAGCATATTAATATAAGAAATTTTAATTAATTGTAATTTCAGTTGATGTGTGATATCACTGGTAACTAAGCAAAAAGGTCTGCTGCATGTGTATGACTGCTCCAACTATTGATTTGGCCTTTGGGTCTGATCCAAAATCCATTGGATGAACAATATTCATAATCAGATCCTGACATTGTAACTTATTGGGAGCATTTATAAGCAGAAGTATACAATTCTGGATATAAATAGAAAAAAATGATCACAGTTTATCAATGTTTAGTAAATCATTCTGAATGATTTTCTCTCCTGACTTCTTCACATCTCAATCTATCAATTCAGAGCAAAACGCAAAGTATGCTTAGCACCATAATTATTTGATTATGGGTCTAGGGACAATGTGCTCGAATAGTTAAAAGCCTTGTGAAAAGCACACTGAAAAATGAATGGAAGATTTTCCATTGGCTTCAGTAAGCTTCACATAAGTTCCAAGATCAGGCTCATCCTTCCTTCACATACTTGTCAGCAAGCCCAGGCTCACTTATTTGAGTGTTTTATTTAATACTTCACAGCTTCTGGTAAAAAATGTGTGCCTTCCTCGATGTGCAGAAGTATTTCTCAGGCTATGTTTAAAATCTATAATATATATACACACATACATATGTATGAAAACTAAAATATATACAAATAGCTAGCTGTATAAAAAAATCCTTTCATGATGAAGGAACAGTTTGTATGTGGATAGAAAGCGTTACCTGAAAACATATGTCTGGCCAATGCTTTCCTTAAAAATACTTCTGACAGACACGGTTTTATTAAATCAGCCATTGTGAAACTAGCTGAAATGCCAAGATGATAATGTTGGTGAGTAGCTCTAGGCTTTCTCAATTATTACAATCTTCTGAAGCAATAATATAAGATATTTGGAAAGGGATTTTTAAGGCACTGTTTCACTGACCCAGCAATTTTTAAAAAGCAAAAGTACAAGTGTCATTTGTCTTGACAGTCCCCATGTCTTTATACTTAAAATATTTAGCTGATACTGATTCACGTACAGCAACTGTGTACAAAGGAACTGGTGGGAGCTGTCATTAACTGCCTATAAACAGTACAAAAGCTGTCGCAACTGATATGAAGATTGACAAAATCCTTGGCCAAAGTGGGTTTTCAGTTTTCCCCTAGTTTTGCTATCGGCCACGTAACCTCTTCCAGCAAATGTTATCATACACACTGAAAGTCTCCCAGCATATGCCCCATGGTGTGGCTTCTCTGGCTGGCAGAGCAGGGTGGGCTTTGCTGTGTGGCAGATTTCTGGTTACCATGAAGGGGCAGAGGAAACCAGCAATGTCTCACTCTCAAAAGGAAAGCAATAATGCTTGATGAGCAGCCTTTCCTCAGGTATTTTGTGCCTCCAGCATTGATAAGTGGAATATTTTTCAGAGCAAACTGAAGAAAAAACCCCACCATGTGCTGTAAAGCACAACATAAATTTAGGCTTAAGTTTTCCAAATACTTATGGATATACTTAACTTTATTACCTTGAACACTCCCAGGCAGTCAAAGGGTGCAAAGCCTGAGAATCAAGGAGGAAGAATTTTACTATTATTATAATGATATAATTATCACTATTTTAACTTTAAGCTCTGAATTCCCTGTGTTTAGAGCTCATTTGTGTCCTTTTTAATGGTCTAATTTACCTTCAAATGTGAGCAGCAAGCCATGTGAAATTTTTCTGGAACACTTTGAAGTCCCAGATTTGAAAGTGCCTCTTTTGCCAGTTATCTGAGGTGAGAATCAGGTCAGCTGTATTGTTTAAACAGCTTTAGTCTGAAAAAGAACAGTTTGGTTAAACGGAAAAAAAAAAAATTATATTTTTACCATTTAAAATGTGAATATTTCTCAGAAACCATCCTCATTCAAGAAAAAAGTACCTTGTGTCTCTGATACTTGCCACAAAACCTTAGAAAAGACACCATTAGATCATGCCTGGCAAAACACAGCTTATTATTCTTATTACAAATTATTTGCTAGGTGCCAACATTGTGCTGCTTCGCAGAATCAGGAAGAGATGAAGACATAACTCCTGCCATGAGGATTTTACAGTCTAAATATGCAGATCAGATAAATCCATCCCAAAATGCATGGGAAGATCCATGGGAAAGATCTACAGAAGCATGTTGATGTGTTTTCATTTGAGTAGGTAACAATATCTTTGTTGAAATTAATTAGCATTAGTGGACAGAATAAGTTAATTAAAAAAAGTTATTATAATTAAAATAAATAGCAAATGGGGCTGGTTCCAGGACAAACAGGTACATAGAAGATATGCAAAAGTAACCCAGAGGCTGAGACAGGCTATAAAGGGATGACAAAGGACAATTTGAAGGCCAAGGACAAAGTTCAGGCTTGATGTGAAAGATAAAAAAGCCAAGGAAGAGAATTGGAGAAGAGAGTGATACAGATCTTGTGCAAATAAAAGATCTGCATAGACTGAGACATTTTAAATTAAGTGCTAGCAAAACTTCCAAAACGTTTGATTGTCTCTTGAAAATACCAACTTATCTAAGGAAGCATGACAGCAGAATAGGCTGTAGTTGTGGATATGTTAGTAGGTGAAGTGTGCTTTCAGCAAAGTAGGAATATATTTGCAGAATGTATCTGGGGAAACATGCCAGGAATTCCAAGTTCCAACCACGATTTTGCTTAAACAATATTAAAAAAAAAGGGAAGAAATTTTGTCTTGTTTTGTTTATTTCTTCTTATGGACTTCCATTACATAAAGTTTCACTGGTCTGTGATGTCTTCTGCCCCCAAATGCCTTGAAGAGTTGTGAATTAATCTAGTTTAAATTCATTTTTCACTTTGGTACATGGGATAAAATTGACTCTTCCAATTAAAAAAAAACTGTTCCACTGACTTATACTGATGAATAATTGGCTATTATCAGATATCTCAGTAATAAATAATTAATATAGCCTTTGGAAGCCTATGGTTGAATGGTCAAATAAAGCCAATTAAATTAAGACAATGATCAATAACTCTCACTGTTATAAACTATATGACTTGATTCTATAAGAACTGTCATGTATTACATTTCTGTGGTATAACTAAAGCATGTGTTTTAGAAAACAGAATATTCCCTGGCTATTAATAAAGCTGGGGCCACTCTAATTGTTTTTGAATGTCAGTATTGTGTTACCCAATACCTGCTGTGTTACATTCAATTCATTTTTAGGCACAAGATCACAAAAACAATTTCACTGAAACCCACAGGGAAACTGGATGTTCAGGTTGAACTTTTGTCCTTAAACTATAATGTTTTCATCTTTAAAATTCAATCTCCAGGAAAAAAAGCATAGCCTAAAGTGAAATAACAAATCTCTCAGTGGTTGCTTGGGACCACATGGAGTAACACCACCACACATGTTCCTATGGGTGACCTTAAGAGCATTTTGCCAAATTTAAAGTCCAAAGCAGCTTACCTTCAGTCTCTCAATTCTTTTGTCAGGGCTGTGATCTGTCAAAGGACTAATTCTAAGAATACATCTCAAGTGGATGAAGACATAAATTTTAAATGTAATAGAGAGTTACATTAATTCTAAAATTCTACAGTTCCATCCATACACAAGATTTGTAACCCTAATTTTTGAGGGTACTTTCTAGTTCTTGGACAACTTCAATTACAGGACAGCCTTAAAATCTCAGACTAAAGAAATTATCTCAGTTATATCAGGATGAAACAGGCATGTTTTCTGGGCTGAGCAACATCAAAGGAGTTATACCAGATCTTCTGTACTTGTTGTATGAACATCACAGCCTGGCTTTGCACATTCTGCATATATGTATAAATGCATGCATGCACATATTTGAAATGTCCATATTCTTTCAACGAGTTTTGAACAAAAGAATGCTAAAGTAGTTGTAGTATCTTCTTTTGATTAATTGATTTTAATTTTTCTGATTGACAATTGTTAAGATGGCTAATTCTCCTTTGTTAGGCCTGAGGAACGATTTCACCAATAGTCGTCTACTTTTATTTCTGGAGACAGGTAGTTTATATCCCACAACTTTGTTGCCATAAACCATGTTCATTGATGTGATCTGTTGTCACTGACCATAGTTGTTACTTAAAAAGCTGCAGTTAGCTGTAGATATATAATAATGTTTATTAACTGCTGCTAAAACCAACTATAACAGTCCATCAGTTATAGCTGGCATTTGACTGTCCATAAATGTGAAATTTCCTTAAGAAGAGTATTAAGTTTGTCGCCTGTTGTGGAAGAAAATGTGAAGATATACAAAGATGTTGATGAAAGGTGGAATCGTAACTTGCAGAAGAAAACATCACATGGGTCAGTTGTATTTATGACTTGCATTTTGTCAGCTAAAGGCAAGGATTCCTCTGAATGTCGGTCAGAAGTATGGCTTCAAGTGTATAGCGTTTTATGCAATGATTTTGAAGCCTATGGAGAACTTGCACAAAAAACACTGTCTTGAGCTTCTGTTGTCATAGCTACTTTAACCAGTAAAATTAAAAGCTGATCTGTCCAACTCATTTTTACGTATTGTGTTCTCTTTAGGACTGACCATTGTCCTACATCATTTACTTTGAAGGTTTTTTTACGTGGTGAACATCTGAACTCTGTCTTTACAGACTTCATTACCTTTTTTTAAACCAGGAAAAACAGGGAGGTATTGTGGTGATGCATGGCACAGTGTTATCAGTTGAAACTATAACTGAACAAAAGTTAAGTGCTTAAAAGAAATGGAGATTGTTTGAAGTACAATGGACCAGCTGTGCAACTAAAATATTTGCAGAATTAAAGGTGGGATAGTCAAAGTGCATAATATTTTCTGGTTAACTCTAAATATTACAGAGGTCTTACTGGTTTTAATGGGCACAAACTTAGACCCAGGCTTTGGAAACTCCTGTTTTACATACAATTGTTCCATTTACTTGAAAAAATGTAATCATTTTACAATGCTAGTATATCATACATGTGTCAGGCAGCGCTAGTACCACAATATGATCAGTTAAACATGCTGAATCTCTAACTGTGGTGTGACAAAGAAGTAACCCTGATAAAAGTCTTCTATTATTTTTATTCATTTGCCTTTTGAACTAAAATCTTTCATGCTTGTACTCAACCTAAAGGTGAAAGTTCTCAAAGAATATATTTTCTGTTATATTATTAGTTAATAAAAATTGTCTTCTGCAATCATGTACTTGATTTTGTACATATTTTAATGCAGACAGGTAAGAAGAGAGTATTAAGACTGACTGAGTATTCAGACTAAACTCCTGTTCTCTCAGCTACTGCATGTTCATTTCTATAAGCTGTAACATGCCATTGATTTGCTGCTATTAAAGCCAACGGCAAGATTGTTATTGATATTCAAGGTGGGTACAGCTGAAAAATCTGAACATTTGCTACATCTTTGTGAAAATTGCCCAAATCAAAACAAACAGTTCCTTCACAATGTGCAAGCATTGGAATAGCCCACCACTGAAATTCTGTGTGAAATATTTCTGTGTATTTTTTGCAGAGAAAAATCATAGTTTAATATTAAAGTATTTACTCAAACAGACTGCCTTGCTTCTGTTGTAGATAATAAGTTGTGTCCTATGCATCTTAAAAAGGCATAGTAGGGACTACATTAGGAAATACTTTAGGAATACATTAGGTGAATACACATTTGTGTTTTGGCTACCTAATTTTGCCAGAACAGTTTAGGTGGCCAAGGGCACATAGATTTCTATAGTTTCAAGGTGAATATTTATTTCCCTCTGATGGATTGGCCTTTTACATTTCTCACAATACTACAGGGCAACTTAAAAATACAAACATTGTGTGATGAGTAACTTTAGGGTACACTTTGTGAATTTTATAATGAGTAAATATTTAACATCTATGATTTTGTTATTAGAATATCATCTATTAAATGTATTTTGTTTATCTTGACTTAGTAGTACATTCCACCAAGCTATTCTTTCTTGCTTATGTTTTAAACTTTTTTTTCAATATTCACACTTTGCCTTAGCTCAAAACAAAAGATACAGAAAAATTGCATTAGTTGGAAAAAATATGATTTCTCCACTATGTATTTCATATTGACAGAACCTGTAAAAAAACCACTGATTTTTAAGTTTTTGAACTTTGAGGTCTGTCAATAGCTAGGATTAGTTATATGTCTACTGAGAAAAAACAGCAAGCAAACTTTAACTTCCAATTTCATACCCCTTCTATGGAAGGGGTAGTATTTAGCCATTTCTACTGGAAAAGGAATTTATTTATAATGTTAATCCACATTGACCATAATATTTTCATTAAACTCCTTCCTTGCAAATGCAGATGTGAATGCTTCACCTCAGATACATGAGTGGTCCCCCAGAAAGCAGCAGTACTATTCAATTGCTTAAGTGTCTGTATGTTTACAGGACTGGAGCCTAAATTTTCACACAATTGGTGTGGTATTGGTAAATAAAAAACTGTATTGGTAAAAGGCACAATAGAATACACTGTAAAATGGAACGAAAGCACAAAAATGTTTCAAACTCAATCATAGAGTCTTTAAGATCATATGTAAGGTACTGCATATTCAGGTGCATCAAGGGGACAATGCTATAACACACTGAGTGGTCAAACATTGGAACAGGCTGCCCAGGGAGGTGGTGGAGTCACCATCACTGGAAGTATTCAAAAAACCTGTAGATGTGGCACTTCAGAACATGATTTATTGGGCATGGTGGTGTTGGGTTGATAGTTGGACTTGATGATCTTAAAGGTCTTTTCCAACTTTAATGGTTCTATGATTCTATGATTATTTTTCTTTACTCTGCTGCTGTCAGGCACCAACATATTTTTTCTCTTATACTCTGTGTTAAAGTTACCCACCATCCTCATGTTTCAAGAAGAGAGCTAGACCAGGAAATCTCTTGATATGCTTACCCATTAAAAAAAACAGCCAACCAACCAAACCCCACAACCTTCCTTCAACCAAGGAAGCAAAAACATATGCAGTCTAGTGACACAATGGCACAAGCTTCAGCTCATGTAATTGAGAAGGGGGTGAACATGAAGACCTTGTAGGTGCCTGGGTTATATTATCCCCAAGACATTTTTGATAATGTAACTGGGACCAGTGGTGTGCATTCCCAAAGCAAATAAATTACTCTTTGTTAGTTGTTTTCATGACTACCGGGGACCAAGCATTTCTAGTGGGGATGTTTTTTTCTACCCTGAGAAAGTAGGAATTGCATCAGAGGCTTTAAAATTATCCTCAATTTCCCTTCAATTTGGTGACAGAATTTAACAAGTTGCTTCCAGGAACCCTTGAGAGCTTCACTTAACATCTCATTCTGTTAAAGCCTTGGATATATCCCTGCAAGTACTATGGAATTTAAAATACAGTTATAAGCATTTTAAAATTGGACTTGGTACGTCACCACTATTAAAATTTCTATTAGTTTTTTATTATATGTAATTCCCCTGTAGCACCATGAAGTTACCTAATAACAAATTTACTCTTCACTATTATAGGCTATATGGGATAAAGTTGAGAACAGTAATGTAATGTAAAACACTCTCTTCAGTTGGTTGCAACTTTCTCAAAAGTTTTTTTGTATTTGTTGCTGTTGTTGATTTTGCTTAATTTTTCAGCCTGATCTGTATCATATTTAATAGATTCATTTTTGTTGACCATCCTAGCTTTAATGTCATGGATAACAGTCCTCTCTGAAAGTTGCAGCTACTTGCTCTCATTCAGGTCCAAAGCATGGACAGTATGTACACAGTATTTATGGACAGCATTCACACAGTATGTAAATCCTTCTGTTTCAAGTCCACTGTCTTTCATGACTTTCAGGTAAAACACCACTTCTTTTAAGCTCCAATCAGGCCATAAACTCCCTACTTTAGCCTCCTAAGCCAGAGAACTTCCATCAGGATTTTGTGTAGTTTCTATTTCAGAGGGAAATGAGGCAGATGATCTGTGTCAGGGGAAATTTGTTGTAGATAGCAGTATGTTTATGGTGGTCTGCAGAAGTCTCCAGATATCCCATGTTCTTGAGCTGTTAGTTTTGCTGTCTGAATAGTTAAGCATTTCTCATTTTTGCTCGGACTAGTATAAGAATGAATTTGCACGGAATAATTTTTACAGTTATGAACTAACACCAAAAATCTCTAGTACTTTCTCTCATTTTAGTGCTGGAACAGCATTTATGTTTCATTTATGAAGGCTGAATTATTGTAGCAATCCCCTCATCTTTCTTTATAATACTAATAAATATGTGGGACCCTACTATGCAGGAATATCATGCTGGCTCTGGTGAGGTTAAAGTTGGTTAGTGGGAAGAGAAGGTCCACAACAGAGATTGGTATATAATTAGAGTAGAAAAACACCTGAGGAAAAGACACTGTAGGGACAGGAGTTATATACTGAGCAGAGGCCCTTGATAAATGTTTAAAGTCTTGTAAAAGAAAAGAAAACTCATTGTTACGCTGGAAAATAAAATGCAGGTTTATGACGTTGGCATAATAATCTTCCTGTGGGTAAAAGTGGGTAAAAGAATTTCAGGTTCTAGTAAACTGTGAAGCTGAGGCAAAAAAAAAAAAAAAAATATTTCCAAAGCTCACAGGTTTTGCTGTCATTAAAAATACAATATTTGTAAAGCAGGTATAAAAGATTGGGTATGTGAGTGGATCAAAAAGGAGCTAACAAAGCAATTCTAGTCTGGCTGGAGGATTTGAAGGATGAAGAGAGAGTTCTTACTAAAACTTGAAAGAAAAAAAGGAAGTCAAGTGTAAAGGAAATCAGATATTATTTTTTCCTGATCTCTCGCCAAACACCCCATTGAAGAGGCTGACCTTTATTCCAGTAAAGAAAGTTTTGTTGCCAAAAATGTGGAGGTGGCTACTTTGTTCCCAGCCAAGCTGAAGATGAATTATGAAAATAGAACTTGTATCTACTGGGACCCTCAGTCGTCTGAAGATCTGTTGCAACATGTTGAAAGTGACTTAATTCAGGAAGATCTGGATTCTAGCTCAGCCTCAGAGGGAACTTGAGGACTTTATGGTTTCCTTTTTTTTCTATCAAGTTTTATAGCTCACATTTGTAGTAAAATAATGTTGTTTGAAGTTTGTGTGTTTCATGGGAGTGGTGCCTTGAAGAAGTTATTTCAGTTAAATGGCACCAGATGGAGTGTTTAGTTTGTGACAGGATTCCAGTGTTTAGTTTGAAATTATGTTCTTTATTTGATGGCTTTATGGTATCAACAGCTATTCTGTTGGCATATATTCTTCTTCGGCCCCTTGGAAAAATTGGTTAAAACGCATCTTGAATCAATTTAAAAAAAAAAAATGCTCTGCTTAGATATTAACATAGAGGACTTTACTATGAGGTTTCATTACTTCACATCAGAGTATGAATTAACTTTTTAATTCAATAGTGTGTCTTGCCTTTTTTTTTTTTAATTATATGACACACCCCAAAGATACATAGGTATGACCAAATAAATCCTCAAAAGCAACAATAATAATTAATATTTAGTGTGAGAGTCAAAAATATTTCTGTACTAATATTGGGAGTCAGTATTTAATTTAAATTTTTATTTTTTAATTTGCCATCTTCCTTCATGTTAGTGTCATCTATATATTAGAACCTCCACTTTGTAGCAAAAATAAAAGTTCAAAGAAGACAGGAAGGAAATTAAGTGATAAACGGCAGGGCAATGAGGTTGCTACTAATTCCATCATTGACTTTTAAAAACTCTTTGTCCAAAAGTAAGGAGGGAGAGAGAGAAGGCAGCTATGGAATGGAAATTAGCAGCCAAATAACAGAAATGAAAAAAGTGTCACAAATTATTTTGGGAGAGAGAGGTCATCTCTATACGGGGTCAGCCCTTCAGAAACAGAAAACACAGCAGTAAAAAAGGAGAGCATGAGTGATTTTATCTTCCTTGAAGGAGACTAGGCTCCTCAGCCCACAATTTTCTACTAGTGGCAAAGACTCTAAAGTAGGAAGATAAACATGTGGGAGATTTTATCTTTTGTAGAAAAAACTGACAGAATCCAAGGACTTTTAATAATAAGAAAGACTCTGAGGAGACAGAAATCAGATATCTTGTTTTGTGTACATTAGCAAATGCACTTTCTAAATACTTGTACTACCTAGGATTGGAGTGGTTGTTCTAAAGAAAAGCGAAAAAAAAGGATAAAATAACAAAGAAGTATTTTAAACTTTCAAATGATCTTCAACAGTTAATATAAAAGCAAACTCAGTCACAGGTGGGTGAGACATCACCAGCGTGTGAGCAGATAGAAAGAGCTTGACAAAAGTTGAGGGGAAGTTTGAGACATCTCGTCACTCACTTCAGGATCTAGGAGAGTTAGATTATAGAACAGCTCATCCTGAGAATAGGTCTGTACAGTAAGAAGCCATCCCACAGAGAGCATTTAGCTTCTTAAACACATTTGAAATCATTTGGTGAACCTATCTGTCTCTAGGTAGTGTGCCTAGATCACTTTTAAAACTGAGGCTTAACCCAGAAGGCACTTCAATATTCCTCAAAGTTTTGTTCCGAGTCAGTTATGTCTTTTAAAAACAAAAGCAATATCTTGATTTGTAACCAGAAAGACTTTGAGAGCAAGAGGAAATTCTGGAATACACATACTCCCCGAAAGCAGAACTCTTCAGCAAGAAAACCACAGACTCCTGCCAGAGCTCAGCTCAGGTTTCCAAATAATTTGAGGTGTGGCACACTGCAAAAAGTAAGATTTATAGGAATTCCTTCATACATTTTAAATATATGACTGAATTGTAGGAACAGATTATTCATGTTTTCTCTTTTGGGAACAGAGACGTTAAAGAGACATTGTCATGTCTTTCTTTTTTTCCCCCAGTAAAGTGGTTTGAAATATATGCATTATTGTTAACTGCTTATTTGTATCTTTCTCAACCGGGTATTAATTTTCATACCTCCTTTAGCTGAAAGGAAAAAAAAACTATGACTGTCTTTGAAAACTTGAATGAATTAATGCTGTTAAGAACTAACACAAAAAAGAAAAAGATTTAACTTTATGAAGGAATTGTTACTACCATAGACTCTTGGAAAAAAGTCAGATAAATAATCACAGTTATGACAAGCGTATAGAGACCTAGATCTTTCTAATTTCCCCTACCTCAAATTTAATAGTTTTAGTGTTCTGTAAAGGCCAAGGCAAATCTGTATTTTTTGCACTGGTTTTCCCCACAGATCTGTAAAAACCAAAACAAAAAAATCAACCAACCAATGAAACAAAAAAGTCCCCCAACAAACCTCACAGAAAAACCCAAGCTGCTGAAAAACTCTGAAGTTCCAACAAAGAAAACCATGTGTTTCAATAATCACATCTAGGTAGTCAAAATTCTTATCTTAGACATATTTGAGTCATTTTCTGCTCCTCTTCCTAGTGATATCTTGGCCTTTCACTTAATTTATTTTCAAAGAGGTGAGTCTTCTTAAAGCATACAGGTTTCCTTATTCACTGAAGTGTTATGACAAAGGATCTTGTTGGATATAATGATTAAACGGTTCAAGAAATACCCATTCTTGAATCAGCGATCACACCAAGTGTTCATTGCACAGATCACATTTAACAACATGACTTATGCCACATTCCTTGCCTCTGCCATGCCCAGTTATGGACACCATTTGCTCTCTGGCTCATGAACGCACAGACAACTTTACCCTTCAATCACAGTCACACAGCATTTGTTTGAAAAAATCTAGTGTGTCATAAATCATTGGTAGCCTACACTCCACATCTGGAAGACCTTTTAGATCAATCACATTGTAATAAAAAGTGCTAACTTTTCCTAAAAGAGCTATATGAATGTGAACATTATACCTGCATATGTAGCTTTATTTTTAAATGTTGTTGTGACTTTCACCACTATTTATTCTGCTCTTTATTTCTTCAATTTTGACAATCCAATCATATTGCATTTCCTAGTCTTTTGACTAGACTGAATTCATACATCCTGTAGTGTTTTCATCTTTTTCTATCCTTGGATTCTTTGTGAAATATTCAAGTTTTTCATTTAAGCAAAGATTTTTCATTTTTTGGTGATGTAATGAAGGCCTCAGAGAAATTCTTTACTGCCAAGTCCATTACATGCTTTTATTAGCACTTATGCAATGGTAGTTCATACAAAACCATATATATTTTTATCTATAAACATATATATATCATGTGCATATAAATGCAAACAGTGGAAGTAGAACAAATAACACTGCTTACACTTTACTATTTCATCCTCAAATAGTTCAGCTGTTTTCCCTTTTTTCTTATAAGTAATCACCATTCCCATCTGAAACAAATTAACTCCTGGGGAGGATATGTTCTGAGAGCTTTCATATGGTCCTTGTTACCAGGGAAACTACTTCTTTTGTCAGTATGTGTTCTGAAGCTCACAGACAGTGTAGATTGCTTTGTAACATCAGATGACAAGAGACAGCAAGGGCCAACTAGTTTGCATGTGGTTTCTGAGAGAAAAAAAAATAATCAGAGACTCTCACAGCACCAGCCAACATTACTTATCCTGGACAGCTCTTCAAAACAGAGGTGTGCAAAATAGTGTGGTTTATCGACGTATTCAGCTTACTGTAGGTTGATGAAACAAATATTGTCCTGAGGGCGAGCAGGGGGGATGCAGCGCAGAGCGTCCACCTGTGCTGGGGAGTCCTCTGCCAGGGCATGGTGTGTCGGGCATGTGCTGGACACCGCAGGGTCCAGGCTAAGAGTGCTGGAATAAGCTGCTAGAGAAAACCACTTCCCTTTGAGCATGTTCTTTCTGGTAGGTGCATCTCATCTTGAAAGTGATTTGTAACAATTATTTAGTTTTTGTCACTACACTGTGTGTATTTTTCTATGGTATCAAGCCTAGGGCTTCCACTTCCTAATGGAACATTGTACCCGAGAGCATATATTTCTAATGAAAAATGACCTTTTCTTGAACATATGATCTGCTTTTTTATTTTCAGCAAACAAAGCCAACAAGTACAGCAGGGAAGCAAACCAGAGCTATGATTGTACCTAATAATAATGACTGCTCTTTCAGAAGTTTCTCTCCTTTACATTTTCAATCTGTAACAAGCTCAACACCCCCACTGGATTGAGGAGGGCATTTGAATTTAAAATTACGAGCAAACAGGATACAGAGTTGAGCCAATAGTGAGAAACAATGTGCCATTAATGGCTTCTGAACCTCTCAGCAAGGCTTCTGTTTTCAAAACTCTGTTAATAACAAGGCTCAATGTATGTCGTATGTCTTCACCAGTTTGCTTTTTTAACTACGTTACTTTGTCTAGAATTTTATCCAGAGGAGCTGGTATGTTTTAGAAGTGAAGAAAAACTAGATTAATGGATCTAGAATATTGTTTTATTTTAAAAAAAGAAAGAAAAAAAAAAAGAAAAAAATCATCTGGGTAATCCATTTTCATTCTTTGGAAGACTAACATAATAAAACCAGGAACACTGGCTGCAGAAGTGGAAATATCAGCTTAGTTTTAATCTTAATAATTCCACCATCATTGCAATAGTCCTGATGAGTTGGAGTTCAGTCTTTCATAAAAGCCATGTACAAATATAATGGATGTTTCAGTCAGCAGCACCTAACCATGAATATTGGTTATGAGAACAGATCACAAAAAATATAACACGTTGACAATACACATCAAAGAGTACTTGGAAAGAATCTGTGCTATTAATCTGAGCAGATCACCAGTGGCTATTCAACAAGATAAATACAATCAGGAATGATAAATAATAGTTCAATCAGGAATGATAGTCGGCAGGCCAAGTGAAATAACTGGGATTACAGAAATGGGAGAACAAGTGATTAAAAACACTATACTTACTTAATTGGCACCAGATGCATTAAATACCAACAGGAAGGTAAGGTTCCTTGCCCAGAAGCACACGATCTAAGCAGGGTTTTCATGCACATGATGGGAGTTGGTCCAAGAAAACCAGGGTAACTCAATGGGAAATTTATGAACGCATTTGGTATAATGGGGTGTAAATTATTTTCTTGCGATTGCTTATGATTTTCAACACATAACACATTTCTACATCAGGTTTATATTTCTCAAAGGTACATTCAATGAGCCTGATGCAGAAAAAAATATGGATGTGTGCTTTAATCTCATAGCCATATACAGAAGAAGATTTTTAGATAAACTATTATTTGCATCTGATTTCAATAGGACATAAGCATATGCTTCAGTGTTTTTTGAAAATTGAGATTATCCCACTTTCTGCTAAAATAACAGATATGTGGAGAACATAACCTCTTCCCCTTGGGACACTGGGCAAAAATACAAAGTAAAAGAGACTAGAACATGTGAGAAGCTCAGGTGAGCTTTTCCTTGAATTTTACAAAAACTGTATTTTCAGGTCAAGTTTGCAGCCAGCAGGTCCTGCAGGAGTTCTGCAAAAGCAGAGCATTTAGACCCTGAGGGAAGAGGGAGTGCTCTTTCTAATCTCTTTCAACAGTGGTCTCCCATGTCAATTAAAAGGATGCCAACTACAGTCAGCTAGGAACGTCTGTCAGGCCCTTAGTGTAAGATGCCTGAAGGGAGGATTCACATTAAAGTAGTGTAAGAAAAACAGATGTTAGAGCATGAACTAGAGATGTTCTGAAATTCAAAGAGGTTGTTCTGTCTTAATGTGCTTAATTACAGAATTCCTTGTTGCTGTCATTAAAATTGAACCCTGCTGTTAGATCATTCATCTATGTTCCAATTTCCATTAAAAAATTTCAGTTCTCTTAGAGGTGGTAGGGCCATCTAGATTTGCTGATCCTTGAGATGTTACATCAGGAGAGGAAAAAATATTCTGTTTACAATTCTGAACTATTCAGTGGTAAATGAAAAGGAAGTCCAGTGCTTGAATTCCAGGACTAGGGATTAGATGATCTAGATTGTATTACATTAGGTAAATTTGTGATGAAAACCTAGCTCCCTTGAAAACCTTGAAAGTTTTGCTATTAACTTCAAAAGACCCACGATTTCTCCCTTTACTGTTAAAGTTGGAGTTAGTAATTCAGGTCAGCCCTTCGAAAAGGCCTCAGAACTACAGACCTTAAGACAATACAGAGCATCCCAAATATGGAGCAGCCAGCACTGGTGAGCTCCTTTATGCAAATTCTGTACCTATTTTTTTTCTTCCTTGATTTTCCCGTGTAGAAAATAGGACAAATATAGAGAAGT
The DNA here is from genome assembly GCF_000687285.1 of Phaethon lepturus. Classification (NCBI taxonomy): domain Eukaryota; kingdom Metazoa; phylum Chordata; class Aves; order Phaethontiformes; family Phaethontidae; genus Phaethon; species Phaethon lepturus. The sequence goes on from NW_010511386.1 coordinate 26,748, forward strand.
TTTACAGAGAAGTTTTACTTATTCATATTGGATCATTAATCAGTGAAAATAAAACAGCATTAAAAAAGTAAACAGCATTAAAAACTGCATGTGACTAAGTTTCTTGCTCTTCCTCTCTTGCTAAGTTAAGTCAAAACTATTTTCAGTTTTCTATATAATCTTCCAGTTTTCAATTTTTTTCATTCTGGGATAGAATGAAAAAGAGGAGCATTTTGGTGAGACACATTCTTTCTAAAACTTTTGAAAGCTACATGGAAGACCTCTTTTCAGTAAAATTGAAATTATTTATTAAGGAATGTAAAAAAAAATATTATTTTTAATGAATCTTGTAAAAACAAAATGTTTTCACATTTTCATAAAAACATTTTGTTTCCAAACAAGCAGCATATCCAGACGGAATATTTCCAGCTACCTTAAGTTGTAAGAAGAAGAAAAGAAAATCACAGAAAATGTAAACCTAATATTCCAAATTTCCAGAAAACAGAGTAAAAATTGTCATGATTTATTTTTGCTGCATAAATATTTAAGTTAAATATAGATACAAAAAGGTCAAACTTGCATCTACAGGAAGCACAAGGAACAATCTGAGCTTCCTTTTCAGCTTTTGTATGCAGTTATGTAAAGATGCCTTTAAATGTGGTTAAGGACGGGATAGAAGAACACCCATTCCTGTGGAGTCACTCTATGGAAGGAGACTGAAGCTCCTGGAAGGCACTTGGGTAGACTTCTACATGCCAGAAGTTCTGAGTCATGTGTCTGAGACAGCATGAACCTGAAGAGACTGGAGAAAAAAGGCTGCTAGAGCCACAGAACCACAAGTATTTATGTCCATTTAATATAAATATCAACATAAAAAGCCTGGCACCAGAAAAGAGCATTGTACCGTCGCATTAGAACTGCATTGTTGCAGTGTGCTATTCACTTTTTCATAGACCCAGCTCAATAATTTTTATGTAGAATTTTATTTTACCTTTTGTTGTCCCTCATAGGAGACATTTATTCCAATACTCTTTAACACTTTCTACGTAATTGCTGAATGGTACTTTATAGTTCTCCAGATATTCTCTGACTGAATACAAAGGCTGCAAGGTATCACATTTAAAGGAATTCTGTATTTTCATTCAAGAACCTAAATAACTGACCTGCTCTTAAAGAGATGGTTCTTATTTGTATATATAAAAAAAATGTGATCAAGTTTTCAAATGTTCTCTGTACTTTATACTGGGAGCAAGAACTATTGGATATACTAAATATTCCTGGAAATCAGTTAGTTATAACTGACTAAGCAGAGCACTTCTTGCATCAGCCTTGCATGAGCTGATTACTTTTGAAAATCAGCCTATCATTTTTTATCACTTTCTCAATTTAACAGCCTCAGCAGTACCTGTGACTCTGTATCGTAAATGATCTATTTTGGTCAGCATTCCTACCGGTAAACCTACATGCTAGGGTACTGCTGAATAGTGAGCACAGTAAGGTTAGGAAAGAAGACAGAGCAGAATAATCTGAAAATTCAAATATTCATAGAAATATATGAGGGACTGTTTCCACAGCCTGTTGTCACAAACAATGACAAATGTTGCTTCAGAAAGTGTGTTTCAGTTTTAGGAACCAGGTTGCTGAAAGAAAATCCAAAATATTTATTTACTCTCTAGTTGAAGTATAACTTAAAATAATTTTGGCATGGACTATCTGCAGAGATATGTGTTTGGATGGCAGTGTCCCTTGCACAGTGGCCAGAGCTTTTTGCTGGGACAAAAATACACAGAATACAGCAGGAGGCCAGCTTAACATCGGTTAATGTCAGCTCAAGAGAGATATTCACAGGATTTAGCAGATAGCAGAAAGAAAATAATAATAAAAAAAAAAGAATCTCCATACCATCAGAAATATTCTTTAACAGATCACTGAGTATCATTGCTAGTCCATGTATCCACTCCACACTTTCAGCCAAAGTTCCAAGTCATCAGTAAAAAAGGGACAAAAGGGAAAGCTGTTATGCAAAAACCCACAGACAAACCTCCAAAACAAACCCACCCCCCCTAGAACCACAGTAAGTGACCCCTGGTATATACGGTTGAAATCAGAACAGAATCTGGGCTGTACCATGTCTGCAGAAGAACAGCTTCCAGCTCTGGCCTTCAGTCTGCTTGTCTGAACAAATTATGCCAGTTTTCCCCCACTCTGCACTGGGAAGTGTATTAGTAGAGCATCATGCTGGATCTACAAAATTATATTAGCTAGGAAAAAAAGTATTAGGGTGTTTGGAGTAATGTTAGGGTCTTCAGGACTGCTATTTTGCATGTAATCTGAAAGTGCTTTCAATAGTAAAATATCCCAAGACAGTATGTCAAGGTATTACTCCAGAAATGACCTTGGTAGAAACAATGAAACAGCACAGGGAGGTGATGCATTCAGTACATCTCAGAAAAATCTGAGAGCTGGTCTGTCTTGGTAGATACAATGCTCAGCTTTTCAACTGATCTCAGTGAGTGTTAAGTCGGTATTGTACGTGAACAAAGCGATACATTTGCTTCTTTGGTGTTTTAGAAGATTTTGCAAAGGTTAGTCAAAAGAAGGCAGGAGAAGGTGAGTCACCTCATGCACTTCTAAAGACAGAAATAACAAAAGAGAAATCATCAAAAGAAAAACATATTTACTTTTAATTGTCCCATCTCTGCTTAAATGACAGCTGTAACTTTTTCATTAACAACAATCAATTTACCTTGAAAAAAAAAGGAAGAGGAAAGCAACATTTGTAAAAATAGGTGTTATTCAAATAGAAAGTCATTTGGTTATAAAAATGTGTTCTACAAATCTGTAAATTCATTCACATAGTCAGATGCTATTAACATTGTTCAAACTGCTAAAATATAAGTGTAAACATTTTCAACATTGACAAACCAGGAGAAAAATATTTTCTTAACTTTTTTTCCCCTGTAGTTTCTATGAATCTGCCCCACGCACAATGTACAATGGAAAACAGCTTAGGAAGGACTCTTGCTTTACATCAAAATCTTTTACTTTGTACCCCATTGTAATTTCTCAGAAGATGATGCCTCTGTTAGCTCAAAAACATTTTCCCTATTATTTCTTTTATGTTCTTCCAACCTTTAGAGATAATTTTTTATCATCTTTACTGCTAAAAGTGATTTTTCTCCTAAAAATATATTTTTGTTTTAAAAGAAAAAAACACACCCAAAATTTATATGGCATTTCATATTTTCAAAATACTTCTGTAAGTACTGTGGATTAGGGGTTATTCAGCCCCAAGTTCTGTAAGAGTTGGGGTTGTTCAGCCTGGAGAAGAGAAGGCTCCAGAGAGACCTTATTGTAGCCTTCCACTACTTAACGGGGGCTTAGAAGAAAGATGGGGACAGACTTTTTAGCAGGGCCTGTTGCCATAGGACAAGGGGTAATGGTTTTAAACTGAAAGAGGGTAGATTTAGATTAGATATAAGGAAGAAATTTTTCACGATGAGGGTGGTGAAGCACTGGCACAGGTTACCTGGAGAGGTGGTAGCTGCCCCATCCCTGGCAACATTCGAGGTCAGGTTGGACGGGGCTCTGAGCAACCTGATCTAGTTGAAAATGTCCCTGCTCATTGCAGGGGGGTTGAGACTAGATGACCCTAAAAGGTCCCTTCCAACTCAAGGATTCTATGATCCTATGATTCTACTTTCATCAATTTAAACCAGAAAGGTTACAGTACCTTTGATCAACCCTAAAAGACTGTCTTGTTACAGAGGTCTATTTCTCAGTGAATAAATGTAAAATGTTTTTTTTTTTTTGCATAAATTATTTGAGGATTGAACTTAATAGTGTAGTAAATATTTCAACATCTGAAGCTTTTCTCTGTAAGGTAAAACTTTAAAATCTATGGATATTTTCCAGTTAGAGTAAGAGCAAGGTATCTGCCCCAAGTTTTCCACCTGATCCTATACTCTATCCAGTAGTCATTTCTTTTCCTTTAAACCACAAGAAATTGACTGTTCTAGTCACTGACAGTTCCATCACTTGCATTTGTTAACCTGCAGAGCTTACAATGTGGATTGAACACTTTTTATTCTTTTTATGGTGAAAAAAAATTATATCTGAAGCTACAAACAGAAAGAGTTTCTCCAGGAATGAACAGGCTGCATAAAACCTGTAGGTATAAACCAAAAGATGTTTTTTCTCAGGACCTTTGAACTTTTTCTGCAGCCATCTCCAACCTGCTTCACCTCTACTCCCAAAATTCCTCATACTCTCTGCTCTGCTTCCACATCTCCTCACATCTCTGCTTACCTCCGTTTTGCTGGCCAGTTTACATGGTGGCTTTTTGGAGCAAGCCCCGTTCCATTTCCCTGGCAGGCTCCAGCAGAGGAGAAGTGTGCCAACATCTCCCTTGGGGAGAGCCAGGAGGAAGCACTAAAATCTTCTCACTTTCAGAAGACTTATTTGAAATTAATGGTTTTGGCAATTCTGTTCTATAAAATTGGCTGAAATTACTGAAGGTGTTCAGAAGCCCTCACAAGGGCATCACATGTATCCACTCAGATTTGATTCAGACGGACAATGCTCCTATAAGTCCCCTTTCCTTCCTCAGCAGGCCTAGTAGTACCACAGGCTTCATAAACTCCACTGGGACCTGGGGGTGCTGGTTGACAGCCGGCTGAAAATGAGCCAGCAGTGTGCCCAGGTGGCCAAGAAGGCCAACAGTGTCCTGGCCTGTATCAGAACTAGTGTGGCCAGCAGGAGTAGGGAAGTGATTGTGCCCCTGTACTCGGCACTGGTGAGGTCGCACCTTGAATCCTGTGTTCAGTTTTGGGCCCCTCACTACAAGAAGGACGTTGAGGTGCTGGAGTGTGTCCAGAGAAGGGCAACGAAGCTGGTGAGGGGTCTGGAGCACAAGTCTTCTGAGGACTGGCCTAAGGAACTCTGGTTGTTCTGTCTGGAGAAGAGGAGGCTGAGAGGAGACCTTATCGCTCTCTACAACTACCTGAAAGGGGGTTGTGGCGACGAGGGGGTTGGCCTCTTCTCCCAAGTAACTAGTGAGAGGATGAGAGGAAATGGCTTCAAGTTGCGCCAGGGGAGGTTTAGATTGGATATTAGGAAAAATTTCTTCACGGAGAGAGTGGTCAGGCATTGGAACAGGCTGCCCAGGGAGGTGGTGGAGTCGCCATCTCTGGAAGTGTTCAAGAAACGTGTGGATGTGGCGCTTCAGGACATGGTCTAGGGGACATGGTGACGCTGGATTAATGGTTAGATTTGATGATCTTGAAAGTCCTTTCCAACCTTGGTGATTCTGTGATTCTGTGATTCTGTGATATGCTGCCAGGGAGGTCTGCTTAATAATATCCTGTCTGAATAGGAGCTGCATCATGAGTTTATATAGTGCTCTGAATAATATATAGGGAATGTTACTGCAACTGTAGAGTTCATTGCATAAAGATGTAGATCTACAAACAATGATGATATGTAAATGACTTTCTCCAAATCTAATTTTCTAACTAGTTCATCTGTCCTTTTGTTGCTCTTCTCAAGTATAGTTGGTTCTGATCTCATCTGTTCCAGCATATATATCACAATACTTCCATGTCATTCGATGAATATGTAATAATCAGAACAGAATCAGACCTTGTGTATTTTATGGGGAAGTATTTGAGATAACATCATTAAATGACTTCTCTCAGATAACTAGATTAAAGCTCAGGTCTGACCCTCTTTGACTCAAAGGCAAAATGCCCTTCAAATTCACTGGGTCCCTGGATTTCATCCATGATCCATACTTATCAATTTCACCAAATGCTATTCATCTAATAAGTCATGTCAGAAAATGCCAAGTAAAGTAATTGATTCTCTGGACAAGACTTAATGGAAAGAAGAAAACAGGTTAGAGTAGTTAGAGTAATTTTTTCAATATTTGAAACTGATTGAAGGCTGACACTATGAAACTTTTCACATATTGAAATCCTGAATGTAATGTACCTGTTGCTAAAGCCTCCAGATTTAAACCTCTGGATACATTTCACTGTATAAAGTTCTGCAGCCTGGTAAAACTGAAGAATCATAACTTATTTGCATCAACCACAGTCTCAGAAGTTTCTGAGATGGATCTCAAACTAAATGGGATATACGTGGATTGGGTCAGCAGTTTTTCATAAATTTTGTTAGACGTAACATTGGACTATAGTATAGCAGCCATGGGGAGATGCTGGGTTTTACTGTAGGGTGGTAAGCTCCCGCTACCTGCTCTGTGTGCATGAATACGTGCGCAGCTGAAAGAGAACATTTTGTGCTCTACTGATGGGCTTCCTTGCTGGCGTATGGTCCTTTCTGCATTGCTGTATCTCTCCAGGTGAGCTTTCCCATTGTCTCTTCCAGTTGAATTCTCCTCAGTATGAAAATGCATCTTCACGTTCTGCATGAAACCATGCAACCGAGTGACTGGAGATGGTGAACACATCCATTCCAAGAGTATTTCATGCAGCTTTGGCAGCCGATTTCTCAAAGATGTATAGCTGCTGGCTTCTTGAGGCCATAACCAAGCACCTGGCGGTCCACCTAGGGGTACCGCTGCAGCCCAACGAGCACCACTAGGTGTCAGCGTAGTGCCACAGATCGAGAGCAATTAAGTGACGCAGTGACGACTGTGTAATTGGCAAAAATACTTTAAATTGTGTTCTTTTTCCTTTCTAATGCCTTCAAACCAGTTTGTTCTTTTTTTTTCTTTTTTTTTTCAATTATTTTCCTCTTTCCATTTCCTTCCTTTTTAATTTTCAGAATTTAGTAGTCAAGAAACCTGGCAACCATGGCGTTTTCTGTATGCTAGCTATGATGTCAGAGCAAATGCCATGTTAACACAGCTCAGGCTTCCTTTCACTCAAATTGTATTTTAGTCCATAAAACATTCAGCATCAAGCACGAAGCAGAAGAGTTAAGCAGACACCACAATCCTATTTGAACATATTTTCTGAAAAATATAGGCATATGTTATTCTTTTTTGATTTGGTGTAATAATCTGTTATCTTTTGTCATGCATGTTACAATGATTTCATGCATGAGTGGAAAGGATGGATGATTTATTAGGAGAGCTCTATTCATCCTGCTGAGCAGGCCTGGGTTTGAAATTGATATGTACTTAAAGAAATACAGTAGCTCGGGTCACAGTTATGAAAATACATTCCTGGTTGCAGCTTCATTAAAGGTTTTCTTTTAAGAAAATATGGGCAAAAGAAATCTTAACTGTTGCTTGTTTTTGCATTCTACATCGAAAATTATACTAATGAATGATTTAGCCAGAATAATTTTCTACAGCTGCTGTTCCTGCCTTTGTATTGATTTCCATTATTCATCCATAATTATGGTACAGAGTGTTATAAAATGAGATTTGATTTTGAAATATTGCTTGTAACTAGCTAGCCTTCAAAGTTTGAAAAACTGAGGCATCAGTTTAATTACATCAGTCTGTCACCAAGCATTTTTTGGAAATATTTTTAGTAGGACTTAAAAACCCATTAAAATATGATTATATTGTAAGGCCTATAGTTCTGCTCTAATTAACATCTCCTTGCAGTAATGATAAATAACCATTCAATATATCAGTGAGGATATTTCTAAATTGCAAGCCCTGAGTAATTTGAATGTTGCTGCCAAGATACAGCCACCCATATTAATGGAAAAGCTGATTAATAACACTCTCTCTGAATAGAGTGCTGAAAGTAGGAACAAAACCTCTGTGAGCTAATGAGATGGCCTCTTTTCCTTCAAGAAAGTCTTGTGATGCCAAAGTCAGAGGTTTTCTTTAAAGACTGGTCAAGTCATGTCAGTGTTTGACTTCTAAAGAGTAGATCAGTGGTAGATGCTAAGACTTAATCTACTAAAATTCTATTTCTTCTTCTATTTCTTTTTTTATAATGTAGGCTTCACAATGAACAGCAAGCTGATATGGAAAGATTGGATAGTTGTTATGACCCATCCAACTTAGATTGTCTCTGTAGGTAGTTGGAAATCCACTGTCCTTGTGTCTACTGTTCTGAAATACAGTCACTGAAATGAGAAGAAACTGCATTTGTAGCTCTTGCATGCTTTCATTATTTTACATTTGACCATGGATGACTTGATTTTTTTAGAGAGGGTTGGAAATCTTGGTTATTTCCACTAAATCAAACCCAAAGATATTTTCACTTAAAAAATGGAATTTAAAAGTGAATGTCACCAGTCCAGCTGTTCCCAACATGTAAAGATATGAAATAAAAAACTGAAATAAAAAAAATCTCTTTGATATGCTCTGCACTGATCATTACAATCTAGGAAAGAGACTTTGTGGTTGTAATAGATATTTCTAGGAAAACATCAGTTCGGTGCTCAGAAGCTGTGAAGAAGCAAATCAAGTGTTGAAAATTATTAGAGAAGAAATAGAGAATAAAACAGAGAACATTATTGAAAAACTCTACAAATCCATGGGGAGCTCTCATCTTGAATAACAGTTTATAATTCTGGTCATCTCATTGAGAAAAGAATACAGTAGAACTGGAACAGGTACAGAAAAAAGGCAACAATGATGACCAAAATTATGTAATGTTTTTCACAGAAAGGGTCAACAAGCATACTTTACCTCTCCAGCCTGAAAAGATGTAATGGAGAACTGATAGAGTCCTGTAAAGTAATAAATAACATTGAAAAGGTGAATAGGGTCAACAGATGACTGTCTTATAGTACAAAAACTAGGATCATAAAAAGAAACAAGACAAGACAGGTTCGAAATAAGTAAAATGGTAAGACTTCTTCAGATAACACTTGCTTCAGTTGTAGAACTCCTTGCCATAAGGTATTATATAGATGCTAAAAGTTGTGATGGGTTGAAAAAGCATTTGGACAGTTTAATGAAACAAAAAAGTGTCTAAGTGGTCTTAAATCTGTGAACCCCTGTGATTTCATACAGAGCTTTTCTTGTGGGTAATACTACTGTCTGAGGCCCACCATATTAATTTCAGTGCAGTGCATTCAAATTCAGTTCATTGCAAAGCAAGCCACAGAAGTTTTAATAACTGTGGCTAGGTCAGATTCTGTCAGGAGAAGGTCCAATCTCATAGCTGGCTGCAAATGAACAAGATGTTTTTGGTGGTTTTTGTCATACGGTGTAATGAGATACGCAAAAAGGTGCTGAGGCTGCCTGCCATTTTAAGAAATGAGAAACGAGAGCAGCTGTCCCTCAAGCAAAAAAAAAATTATTACAGTATTGGTTACTTGTTCAAAATATTTTCCTCTACCTATCAATATTGCTTTTATTGTGCCCAAGTTTAATTCAACCAGATGTTCCTAGTCATGGCATTAATCCCTCTTAGGTTCCTGGACAGCTGAAGAGGGGTAGTTTACTGCAATTTGTTTTATTGGATGACAATAAGTAGAAAATGAGTTTACTGAATGAGAAAGTGATGCAGAACTGAATGTCACAACTTATCCCTAACATTTCTGTCTATTTGATATGACAAACTCCCCAAAGAAGTTGCACAGATACGTTAAATAGAATGAGATGAGAGAGAGAGTTTGTAGCTCTCTACATATGAAAATTTTACTGACACCATTCCCTCTGTAAAACTGACAGGCAGCAGTGAGTTTTAGATTTTTAAGATTTTTGTCATCAACATCTCTTTCATGTCTTGTAGAATAGCCTTATTTAACTGTGAGTCCTTTAGGTTTTACTGGTCCCTAAATATCTAGGGCATCTAATAAGTAGAAAAGAATAGGTTATTGTAAACTTCTCTTTACAACTTTCGTGATAAACAACCTAACAATAATCTCTAGGAGAGTATTTTTCATCTGTCTACCTTTCAGAAGCATCAGCTTCAGATAAGCAGAAGAACAACTACAAATCCTTAAATTGCTATAAACTTATTTCCTTGGGTTACATTTATGTCCCTTGGTGCACCAAAATTGCTGAACTCAAGCGAGTTTTTAATTTAGCAGGGTTAATCATTATAAGTTCAGTGTGACTCTCATAATACTGCTGGGTCTAAAAGTGTGTAAGTGAGTGACCTATTGATTTCCTCGGCATTTTGTGGCTTGTTCTGATATGAGCACAGATTTTTGTGAAGTCATCTTGGTGCAGTGACAAACAGTCAATACACTCTTCCAGTGCTCTGTTATTGAAACCTTTTACCTAGTTGTTAGATAGTATTGCCTGGAAAGCTGCTGATTGCCGGTTTATACTGAAGGCTTTTCAAGGAGCTACTTGCTCTGCTGCGAATGCTTCAGTTCGCTGTGCATTCTTTATTTGCTTAGCCTTGTTCTTCCCCTTAAATTATGCATTAAATATAAATCTGCATTCTGATACGTCACAAAGACAACGCTGTACTTATAGCAGACAGCAACCCACAGAGATGATGTAATGTTTTTGGACTGTCTCAGCTCTTTGGAGCGAGACAGGTTGGAATTCCCCCAGCGTCAAAGATCTCTCCCCCTGTGAGATGCAAACACAGGTTAGCTTAGCCTAAGACTGGTGGCAAGCAGTGCTGCATGTGCTGGCAGAACTCCTTTTTATCAAAGAGCAATAAATTAATAGCTCCCCAAATTCTCGAAGGTACGCTATATAGTCATCTCATGACATGAGAAAGTGTACGTTGCTGGTTTGCCCTTTTGCAGAGCTCAGCTTTGCTGCCCTCTCAGAAGACCATTGTGTGAAGGGTGTCCTCTTTTGCCTGACACCTCTCTTGAATCTGGACAAAGCCCTTTGCCTCTTAGTCTTTGCCAGTGGCAGATGGGTCTCGCCCCTGGTACTGCCTCGGCTTTGTCTTACCTCACCTCCTTTGCTGCCCATTCCCCTCAACCTGCGGCTGTCAGAAGCTGTGCGTCCCTCTCTGCTTCCTTTCTTTGAAATAAGTGAAAGGGAATGCCGTTTGAATCCTACACAGTACTCTCCCCAAGTGTGCTATGACCACACCTACCTTTTTGTCCCTACTGCCCAAATGATCTAATTGTACAGGAGGGCTGGGACCTGTCTGGGAGGTGAGTGTCAAAGACAAGGTGACACTGGGTCTCCTCTCTCCTTCCGTTAGCGTATGAAAACCCCTGCAACACCTCTGCCCTTCAGCCACTGATCTCACACACGCAAGAGCTCCAGTCTGGCCTCTTGTAGAGGGAAGGGAAGAGAGGAGTTACAGAGAGAAGAATGGACAAATACAGCTCACTTTCAATCCCTTCTTCCCTGACACTGCGCATGTGGCCCTGTCTCTGGGAATTAGAAAGCAGAGAGGTGCCATGCAGGGCCAGACCCGTCTGTGCAGAGGACTTCAGGGCAATGAGCAGCACTGATGTTACGAATCCTGCAGTAGAAATGCAGACATTGTTTGGTATTTGCATCACAACACTAAAAAAATATTTGTGTGTTTTGTATTGCTACTCCAAGGCGGGTGTCCTTCATGGGGTGGATGAGACTTCAGCTTTTGCTCTATTTCCTTTCATTGTTGATCAAGACAACAAACAGTGATTGAAAGTAAGGCTACGAGACCACCTCATCCCTCTATCCGATCATGAAAACAGCCATATTTATATTATTCCCTATAGTTTCTCATAAACTCTGCAAACATGAAGTACCATACTTCTTTCCCATGTCTGAAAGGAGTAAAACCGACAGGTAGAAATTGAATCAAATGCCCTTTCAGAGAAGCATATAAGACTTGATTTCTCCTTTAGGATACCTCTCAACTGCAAGCCTATTGCAGAAGAATAAAAAATTGCAAAGGAGATTCCACAGACTCATTCGTGGGTATGACTCTGAGTTTCTTACCATTAAGGACAGTAAGGAAGATAAGGAAACAATAAGAAAAGTTAACGTAAGTAAGTTGCCTGACAAAATGAAGTCAATTAACGGGATTTAAAATTACACAGATGCATACACTCAGGAGTAAATTGTCCTTAGATCACTCCAGCTTCTAGTTATTTCACTCATGATATTTAAAGCACTTAAACATGCACACACAGAAATAAAATCCTTAGCTGAATTGTCTTAATTTTTCTGAATGAACCCATGTACAGATGATCTTACAATAAAATTGATTCGTATCTATTCAGAAAATGACACTAAGGTATAAATTATGTTCTGTGCTTGCTCACAAGTTCTGTTCTTTGAAATTCCTATCTAGCCTAACAAACACCAGCTGAAATGAGGAGAGCTTGTCACTGAGGTGGTAAGGCTGACAGACAACTTAATTATCTTGACCAAGGAGATTTTGCTTGTTTGGATAATCGGAAGGGAAGAAGCCAGCTTGCTTTTAGTATCCCAGCAATAATTATGTATATTATAATACTCAGTCAGGAGTCTGACTGAGTCACTGTCTCTAGGAAAATGGAAGTCTGGAATTGTATTAGAAAAAAATGTTATGAAATGTGTTCTCTGGAACAAGTAAATGTTTCATATTGTGGAGATGAGTGGTATAGAACTGTCTGAATCATTGAAACAAAGCAGCTTGTCTGTTTGCATGGAGAGCGAAGGATGACCAGGTGTGTCTCTGCTGGAAAATCAGACCATGAGCATAGCCTACTGGATTCTAGTAAAATTGCATTAGCAGTAATTGCTTTTGAACAGGGCTTTGCTATTTAAGCTTTTATATGAACTGCAAAAATGTTCCCTCCTTGAATCTTTTGCATGCTGTCCTAACGGAAAATCAAAAAGAAACAATTGATCTCCTAATTAGTAAGTTACTAAAGCTACTGCTAACACTCTGCACTGCATCCTGAATTAAATCAAAATGAATTTGCTTATTTTATTGCTTATTTCAAGAAACACCATGAGTTATGTGTCTCCCCATGGCCCCATGAAGTTAAAGTCTTGCTTAGTTATGCATATTAATAAGTTAGAGCAATATAGTCATGCACATACAAATATTATCGACACAATAGAAAGAAGACAGAAAAATACATATTGAACTAGTTCATTAAGGGAATTAAAATTACTAAAGAAATTCTACTTCTACTATAGGGCTTTACCCAAAACTAAATAAACTGTCTACACGTGAGCATGAGCTATGAAATATGGCAATAATAGCTCAGAAGTCAGGATTATTTTTTTTCTTTTGTAACACCTTTTTATTCAATAAGTATGATTTCTAACCCTTCTAGCTCTAGTAGCTCTTAGTTCTTTCCTAGAGCAAAACTTGCATCACTCATAAAGAAAACCCATACCTTAGCAGGGAATGGATCCATCACTGCATCACAGGCTTCTGAAACGTGAGGGCTGCCTCACCTCGGCACCATGGCATTGTATACCTCTCTAATACCTCACAGTAGCTCCTTGCTTCTCTTTAAAAAGAGTGCACAAAGACCATTTAGTCTTTATTGTTCAGCCTTGCATGTCTGCGAATCTGCGTCGTACCTCACCTACCACTGAATGAAAACAGCAGCTTCTCTGGAAACAGGTCAGTGCCCGCACGAAGAGGCAACGCAGGGATGGACGGCTCTGTGCATCACACCTTATCCCCTGACAGATGAACGAAGGAAGGAGACTGGATGCCTCCTAAAAGGACTGGGTTTTTAGCCAAATCTTCTGGTTTTGGGGTGCTTCTGTGAGCAGAGTCTATGAAATGTGACACATTATAAATTAATAACAATTTTGTCTACCAAAAACAACAGCTAATTTATTTTCTTTGCAGAATACTTACATATCATCTAAACATATAGGGCCTATAGATGTTAAGGGAGAGAACTGCATGCTAACCAGAGGACCTTCAAAGTTGTTATCAAATCTCCCAGCGTAGATGGGAGGCTGATAACATGCTTCTTGTCTCTGGCTTGTTTCAGTTTCCTTACTTTCAATCTCGTTGCTGATCTCCAGCAGCTTCTCTGCTTGCAATTCTTATTTGACCTTTTTGTTGCAAAGTTATTGTGGAGGCTTTAAATAGTTCTTTATGAGATCTCAGTGGGTATCTCAATCTGAAATTCAGGAATAGTTCTTGTTATAATCCTAAGAATCAGCATATACAAGCTGACCTGCAGCTTAGTGTTCATTTCAGTCCCAAATGTCTATTGTCTCTCACAGTAGGTATAGAAGAGCACAGTATAAGGAAGAAAACTGTTTATTAAAACTGCTGTGAAAGAAGAGTTAAGGGGTTAGTGTGAAACTTTGAATTGTTAAACTGAAATGTCCTTACCATCATTTTAAACTTTTTGGTTACTGCTAATGTTGCAAGGATAAGAATTTCTTTTGCCCAACAGAAGTAACATCATGTGTTTTACGCTCAAATTGCTTCTAAATCAGTGCAGTTGTAGTAGTTGCAGATTATGAATAGGTTCTAATTTTTCTCCCAGAAAATGATCTCCGTATTGAAAATGCATTTGTGCTATCAGGGTCTAGATGAACTAATCATACCCCCAAATTGCAAAACAAAACTGTTTCTATTTTATTGCTGAGAAAAAAAGAGACAGACTGTGCAACTAATGCTCTCAACAAATGAAAATCTGAAGATTATATGGTATTCTGACATTTCTCTTGATGTTGGTTAGCAATTTATTTTTCCAGATGAGCTCAAGCAAGTATATTAGAATTTAGTCCACTGGTTTCCATGCATCTTTCCTTTAAAAAACGTTATTGATCATCATAAGGAAGGGGAATAATAACAACAACAACAACAGTAATAGTAAATACTTGAAAAAAAAACAAACAGGAATATATGGACAAGACTATTTTTTATATTTTTTGTAGTGATGATCACTAAAATGAGAATTATGGGAGTATTTCCCTTTTAACGGAAAGATTTCGAAACCTTATATTCCTGCACAGCAAGCTAGGTAAGCTCTGTTATACAAATAATTATTGCTGTTGCCACTCTCCACATGGTCCCACTTTTATTTTTATTTTTAAATTGACACCTTTCCTTCTACTATTCATTCCATTTCATCACCAGCTCATGTTTTTTGCTTCCTATTTATCAGAAAGAAATAAAAGAATTATTCTCATATTGAGGAGTTAAGCTAGAGGGTTTTATATTTCTGTTTTGCTCAGTGTCACTTAGACAAAGGCTCACAGAAATAAAACATGGTTTGTATTGAAACATGTAGTAGTTTGTTGACGGTTTACGTTGCAGCAATTGTGCTTTCTTTAAAACTTTTCAGTCCCAGCAGCAGCAATGTTAATATTTCTTTGACTTAAAATGTTTCGCCTCTAATATTTTCTACTAGAATTGTCCTGTTCATTTTAAAAAATAAACATCTGTAATCACATTTCTAAGGCAATGATTTGCAATGACACAGTGGCAGTGAATCAGGTGCATTGCCCATCAGCTGTGAAATCTTGGATGATTTCGGGCAGAATCTTGTAACAGGCTGAATTAGCTACAGCCCATTTTGCTAGTTAATGCATACTAGTGCTCTTCAAATAACATTGGACTATTTTATGACAGCCACGTCTTTTACCTCCACTTTTTAGCTGGCCCAGGAAGTGTCGTATAATATAGATATATATATTTCCTTCTGTGTGCAAAGAAATTGCAACTCCCATATCCAGGTTAAGAGACTCTGATCCGTATCTTGGTGCTAAGGAGTATGAAATTGAAACATACACAGTGCTCTCTGTTCTTTTAACCAAATGAGGTCAAGAGCATTGCTCTTGTGACTTTCTTATTTCTATCCCCAAACCCGAATAACAGCTTTAAACATTATCTGATAGGACAGGCCTCATATAGTCCTTAAAATCACTGTACTTCACATTTCATTTCAACAGTGATGAGTGAAGGACTCAGAAACAGTCTTTGTTGACCATAAATTAACATGAGCTGCCCAGGTTTTGGTACAAAAATAGATGACTAGTAGCTCTGTCCAAACTGAATTGCACAAATCCCTGGGGATGTGCTTATCAAAACAGGACCATGTGTTCTGCATTATTAACTAAGGGCTGTTTACTCAGATAAGTCAATATGTAGAAGAAATTCTAAAAGAACATTTTGTTCCACAAAAAGAGTTGAGCTGAAAATATATTCAAGCTTTAGCTTTCATATTGGTCAACCTTTTGTTTTCATCTTTCATACCAGCAGGGTGGTGGAAATCCCATTTCCCAGATAGCACAAGCTGGCTGAGAGAAATAATTTTCTTCATTTCATTTAATTTCTTGTGCAGAATGGGCTAAGGATATAGCCTGGAGGCACCCCAGGGTTTGATGTACTAAGATGCCAAAGCACTAAATTGAACAGGAAATTCAGAATAAAAACAAATAGCAACAAAAACTATGTGACATGCTCAGACAGTAATTCTAGTACCTCGGAGTACACAGTGTTATCTTTCTCCTGACTGATAATAACATACGTAGAAAATATATATCAGCAGCAGGGACATGGAGGCAGTTTCTATAGTCAACCAGAGGACAGTTAAAGATGATTCTGACACTCATTTCTTTATATAAGGTGCTCTTCCTAGATATTCCTTTACATGGCACGTAATATTTCCCTCTCTTGGAGGATTTCTATAATGAGAATAAATTGGCAGGGCAGAGAGCGAGTGCCACCTTTAGCTGAGGGCCCTATTTGTTGCTTCTTGTGCTTGTCCAAGGGAATATAAAATACAAACACATGAGACTAGAAATCTTTTACCCACTTTTTACTCATACAGTTTGTAACCCATTTTTAGAATGTGAAACAGGAGATACAGAGTCTATGGCGATTGGTAAGCCAGTCATGAATTTACTTCCCTTACAAGTTCGCACCTAATATACTTGTACTAGAGTGTGGTTTAGATATAACAATATCTCTTAGAAGATTTCCTCAAGAGATAAAATTTCAACAGCTGGAAATTAAACCTAATACCTTGGTATTGTTTGCTCTTTTCCATTGTTTGTTGGCAATACAAGGTTTCTAGGAGGTGAGATCAATTTTAAGGCCAAATCAGAAAGTGAACATCAAGAGGAAATCAAGATGACTTCAGTAAAAAGATGACAGTGTGTTTACATGAAGTCAGCTGGGTAACTGGGAATTGCCTGGGTCACACCTTGAAGTTGTACAAGGAACTGGAAAGGAATATGTCAAGATTGAAAGTCACCGCAATGGTGATGTTTAGAGGATGTTCAGTAGCATATGCTCATGTCAGAGTACACTGAACTGGATAACACTGATATGGAAGACTACAACCTTGTTAGCAAGTCTAGGAAATTTGTGCCTGGGTTCTGGATTTTCCATACTAGGGAGCCTTAGCTTCCTGTTCATGGTGATTTCTGTAAGAAACTTAGAATCAGTTTAATTTATTCATAGATTTTAGTAGAACCAACATCTTTTTTTACAACAGCTTTGTTAAAGAATTTAAACTTTTAGATTCATAAATTATGCAAGTGGTGAAAGAAAAAACTATTTTTATTTGTTTTCATCAGTATTTTTCAACTAAACAAACTATTTTTCTGTTCATCTAGCCTTAGACAAAGTACTTCTGCCTTTTAAGTACCTGATAAGTCTCACTGACTGCATTGCTAAATTAAATTCTTGACATGAAATAAGGCTGTAGTCTCATGGCTATCCTGCATATGGTCATTCAACAACACAGGTAATCTTAATGAAGATATTATTCACAATTTCTTACTATACAGTGGTATCGGTGAAGTATTTGAAACTGATTGGTATGACAGGCAGTATAGATGTTACTATAATATGTGCATAGATGATACTAACAGCTTAGTAAAGGTGTAGCCTTGTAGTAAATCATAGCATGAGCTGCCTCCTGGAACTGTACCAATGCACATGTGCCCCTGTGTCCTGTCCTGTGCTACAACATTAAAAAGGGTTTGTGTGCAGAAACAAGCTGTGCTGAGTCTGCAAGAAATTGTTTTAGCAATTTTCTGTCAGGGCTCCCACTTAACTCTTCAGTATTAAACACATAAATACTATAGTGAAAATACAGTAAGAACATATAGGAAATCAGCCTTGCTTCTGAATTTCCTTCATAATACCATAAATTCTTTCATATAGTTTTCTCTGAAGCCTGTTTTTGTTACTCTGTAACTTTTTTGGGAGCTCTTTAGGTCCACTCTGGATTTTTGTTGTATGAATGATGTCCTATCTTATTTCAGAGAAAGGACAGAAGACAAATTTCACTGAAACACTTGTATTATTGGTGTCTAGAAGAACAAACCTAGAAGTTTTCATTGCTTTTTCTTCTTATATTCTACCCCGTTGATCAGCACTATTCTAGCACTAAACACTGATCTAGTTTTTCTTCCACATGGAACATATAAGTTTCAAACACCAGTGGAAATTAATAGTTCTCATTGTTTCTCTCAGGTTTTGTTCCTTGATGTTTAATTATCCAGTGAATTATACCTTACTGCCCTCATTGCTACTGTAGAAAACACATTAATCAGTTAGGAGACTGCCATGTACTTTCACCAAAACGCAGAAGCTGTTTCAAAGAAGTTAATGGTAATTGCAGAAAGAATTTTAGAAAAAGTAGGAAATAGCCAACTGTACCTCAAATAAAAAACTATTCCGTGAAAGAAAGCAAAAGTAAAAACATAACGACAGTGATTTGCTGTGAGGTTGTAGTGGAGAGGTTAGTAAACTATTTCACTTTGAAAGGAAAATCAGGAGAATGGCACCCTTTACGCTGCAGACCAGTTGGCTATGTTTATACAGCACCATACTTGACTCCACTAATGGCAGTTTTCAAGGTTGTTTTCCTGTGAGCTCCATACAGGCCATAATTATGAAAAGGTACACACAACAGAGATTCTACACCTTACTTGCACTGCAGATGTACTTTATAGGTTGCCTTAGGGACCATTTTTCCTTTAGCATCCAGGCCTGAGCCCTACTATGCATGAATAAGTTTTCTTGTCGTAAAGATCACAGCATCTCTACACAAAGCACATACAAAATGAAAACAAAGCACTGATTATGTCAGACAAAATTTAAAAACTCTATATACACTGATGTTAAGATTAACGCATCTAGTAAAAACATTAGAATGAATTTTCAGTAATTTTCACTGAATTTTTCAGTGTAAATAATTCATATAGAAATGGATGACTGGGGCAGACTTGTGTTGTTCTCCCTCTGCTGATCTAAGCTCTGCTCAGCCAGGGCCAAAAGCACATTTATTTGGGAGTGGCTTTACTGAAGGTACTAGGTTCTTCTACCCACACAAACCACTTGGGGAGAAAAATGAAATCCTGGACTGTAGTGTTTGTGCTTTGAAAACTAAGTTAAACTGGAGAAAGGCACAGCTTTTAAATTTCTTTGTTATCATCTTTCTTCTTCTTTTATTTCTTCTTTCTCTTTTCCTTTTTGCCATAGTATACTGCTGTTCACAACAAACACGTTTCCCCCCACAATATACTGCCTGCATAAAGCACACTGCATCCACACTGCTTTGTTTTGCAGCTTAAGTCAGTGCCATGTAATTTCAAATAGACAATTTCTAAGAGCCTTAAAAAATTTTAAATTTCAAACCTCCTTAGACTCCACTGAAGTTTTGAAAGAAGTGAAATGTCATTGCCAGGTGATGAGGGTGATCGCAACACAGTAGTTACTGGACAAGGGTGTGCAGGAGTGTGCGTTTATCCAGAGTTCACCTCAGAGAGCAGCCATGAGAAGTATTCACTGTTCAAGGGAAAAAAAACGCATTTCTGTGTGGAATTCTACAAGCAAGCAATGATAACAATAATAGTTATTTATTTAGACAACCCTTCCTCTCAGTCTTTGGAAGTCTGGGTGAAGATGGAAACTTGAGGTTACCCTAGAAATTCTGCTGAGGAGGACCTATGCCATCTAGTACACACTGGTATAATTTCATTTGCTATAGTAAACTTTCTTTGTTATGAGCTGACCTTGTATATTTATGCAGCAGCAGAAGCTACAGACCTGGTAAAACTCAGTTCTGTGGTGTTGGGATGAAACTAATAAACATAATGACTTCTAAGGCAAAGGCTGTATAGGTGAGAGAAAGAAGAGAAGAGCAAAAGAAGAGCCTCTCACATGCGAAAGTATCACACTGTGTCTCCTGGGAAAATGAACAGCAGTGGCAAAGAACAGACTCTTCAACAAATGGTTTCCAAATAACTAATTTAGTAATAAGCTATGAGTTTACCAGCAGTGTCTGTGGAACTGGACTAAACCCCTTATAGTGCAGGTTTGCTGCTTACTCAGGGAATAGTACCTATGGAGCACAATACACTACATCCAAGACTTTGCAAATGAAAAATCTTTTTCACTCCTGAACTGTGTAATTTTGCTCATAGATAGATTTATTCCCATTCTTTTTCTCAACTGCAGACATATAGAGTATCTTTTAAAATTACCATGCCAGTTTTCCCACAAGAAAAAGAAATAATCAGTGTTAAAATATCAAACCTGACCAAAGAATAGTGGTTCCATTCTGTGACAACTTTCTGTGGAATTTGAATGTACTTTGTTCTACACTGGCATGAAAACAATAGCTTTTGGATGTATTTCCTATCACTGGAATGGGATTGAATTATCACTTTTCAAACTGACACATAAATTCCTACTTCATTATTGGAATGGGAGGTGGTGGCCGGGACACCACCCAAAGATTCCAGTTCAAATACCCTTTATGCTTGGTTTCCCAAGACTTACAGTGCTGGAGAATTTATCACTTGATTTTTCCCCTCCCAGTATGATCTCTCTAAAAAGTCATGACTTCTATTGAAATATTTTTAGCTTTGACATAATAGTGTATTTCATGAAATTAAAATTTCTCTGAACATGTTTCAACCAGCTCTAGGAAATATAGGCATACTGATCACTTTTCAGGTGTTTTGAACTTCTTAAACCTTTTGGACAGTGCTGAAAACAACAGATTTTCAAAGTCAGAAATATACTTTCTATTTTGTATGCATAAATCTTTGCTCTGGAATAAGATGCAATGTAATTGTACAGTGATTAAGCAGTCACTTTGTTATCACAATTTTGTTAAACAATAAGATAAATGATGCCAAAAATATATCTTATGAAAGATATAAAAATATCTTATGAAGAGCAGCTGAGGGAACTGGGGTTGTTTAGTCTGGAGAAGAGGAGGCTGAGGGGAGACCTTATCGCTCTCTACAACTACCTGAAAAGAGGTTGTGATGAGGTGGGTGTTGGTCTCTTCTCCCAAGTAAGTAGTGAGAGGATGAGAGGAAACGGCCTCAAGTTGCACCAGGGGAGGTTTAGATTGGATATTAGGAAAAATTTCTTCACCAAGAGGTTGGTCAAACGTTGGAACAGGCTGCCCAGGGAGGTGGTGGAATCGCCATCTCTGGAAGTGTTCAAAAAATATGTCGATGTGGCGCTTCAGGACATGGTTTAGGGGACATGGTGACGCTGGATTAATGGTTGGACTTGATGATCTTGAAGGTCCTTTCCAACCTAATGATTCTGTGATTCTGTGAAAAAAGTTGAAATGAACCTTAAAATTACTTTGAAATATTCTATTGGCTGATGCAAAGGGAAAAATGTAGTGATGATATCCAGTCTGAATCGCTCAACTATGTATTTATACCTCATATGCCTGAGTGTTATATGGATGACCATCCAATAAATATGTTAAATGATTAATGCCAGCTTCTGGTTATCTATAAATTAGAGTTCTAGAGGTACTGGAGGTTAAGAGTGGGCAATGAGGAGTGTTATTGTCTTTAGGCTCCTTTCTCTTCTTTCAGTAGACCCTGCACCAAAACCAGGGACTGGCATTCAGATCTGTCCAAGATCAGTAGTAGAAACTCTTTTTACTCTTCAATCACACCTACAAGCTTTAAGGGACCTGAAGAAAACTGCAGTCTAAATATCATGCCAAGCAGGGAGGACATAAAATTTGGCTTCGCGTGGCGCTAAAGATACCTCCTGGCTGAAATCTTCCACTTGACTCAGGAATCTGTCTTCTCTTATGACCTGCATGGTACATCTCATCTATGTTGACAGTGGGTCCAGTCCTACCAACCAGGCATGTTCTTTCTGGTTACATAGTGGTTTATAGGGCCTGTGTACCTGTAATTTGGGAAATAATGAAATTAGGGTTCACACTGTCAAAATCATGAAATGAAGCCATGCAATTTCCAGTGAAATGAATGGTGATAGGGGTGAAATTGCATAGCCAGATTTGGAAAGCAATATCTATGTCACTTATACAAGGTCATGTGGCAAAATACCCAGCAAATTCACATTCTTTCCTAATGCTTTACTCAAGATACTGATTTCCATGACAGTATCTCTACATAAAAAGCAGAAGGTCAAATTTCACAGCGTGCACTAATGCTTCTTGATTTTTGCAGCATGTTTCTTCATTTCTGTGGTCCTGAGTCTTCAAACTTATGCCCTAACCAAACCATGAATGACCTGTCAACTGCCCATGAACAAGTTATACTGTTCTATATGATCACAGCTTGAAGCAGTATCAAAAAGGTCAGAGAACAACCAGGTCTGCTAGGCAAACCCAAATGCCTTCTAACGTGTAGACTGGGGAGTAGGTGACAGATGCAAAGCCAGATGCAAAGAAATAAAGGGCTGAGGAGCAGGAATAGAACAGTTTCTTAAGTGGGGTCATGGCTGCAGATAAGCAGCCCTTGTTCTTTCTCAGTGGAACTGGCTTAACTCAGCTAACTGTTGCCAAACAGCATCTGGTTGTCATTGTACTGAAATGAGCCAGCAGTGCCCCTAAGACCTCCTCTGTCACAGTAAGTTCCAGCTGAAAAATTAAGGAGCAGATCAGTGCCAGCCAATACTTCTGTGGCTGCAATTACCAATTTGTGCCCAGCTCAGTGAAGGTGTCCTTTTCTGATCAGGAAAGTACGTCGAAACCTGTAGCAATGTAAGAACTCAGCAGCCTGAGGCTGTTTCTCAAACTGTGTGGACATGGATGTAGCAGGACTCCAGTATTTAGACACACAGACATAAGGATCTGTTTCTTTCCAAGATAAGGCCATGGACTTGGGTCTGGGCCAAACGTACAATGTAGTCATGACCCGCAGGCTTCCCAAGAGTGTGAGGAAATTATCCTACCTTATTGAATAGTGGAGTACAACACATTGCACCAGACTTGAGAGACCAGAAAACATACTGGAATGATTATTTTTCCCCATTAGAAGCATGAATAATTACCAGTGAACCATTTTTACAATCTTCTCAGACTGTTGACATTACTCACTGTTAATTAGGTTAGGATGAAAAATGAGTTTGCAACAGCCTTAGAATAAAATAGCATATGAACACATTTGCTGAGTCCTCAGCAATCACATAGAAATAGAAGCAGTTGTGTGACATGGATCAAGCTCAAAGTATGTCAGTTCCTGGGCAAACCAGCATATGCGCCATGTTTAACTGACAGATTAGCACACATGCTTATATCAAGAAAAATATCAAATCCAAGCAAGGCATACTGAATCTAATTTGTATTCACTGAGCAATAAAGTTGTCAGGGAAACTACCCAAAACCTGACCAAATACCACTACTAATCCAAGTCACCAGTTTCTTTCAGGTGAAGTTGAAGTAATACGAATGGAAAATAAAAGATTCCTTTTTGTTTAATTTCTCGCAGCCAATGGAGGCTGAGAAAAATGTATCTCAAAGTCTGTAAATGTGTATTAAATTTATTATCCATAGGTAGCGGTTATGAAGCTTTTTGCTGAGATGAAATCCCAGGTGACTGTCAATAGTTTAGTTTTTTTAGTTGTTGAAGGCAAAATGTTTCAGTGCTGCTGTATGCAGGAATTATGTGGTACAAACTCTATACCAAGTGCTGTGTCCCAAGGTGTGCTATGTCCTAAGATATACTGATGCAGTCTTCATAGAAACACTTTTAAAAATTGTATTGCAGAAACTTTCAAGTAAAAAGAATTGACTTATATATTGCAGTATTGTAATACAGAAGAGCAATTAGTATGTGTCAGATACTTTTTACATAAACATGTATTTTATTGAGGCAAAGTTATTGCTGTATTTTTTTTATTATTATATGATCACAGAATCACAGAATCACAGAATCACTAGGTTGGAAAGGACCTTCAAGATCATCAAGTCCAACCATTAATCCAGCACCACCATGTTCCCTAAACCATGTCCTGAAGTGCCACATCCACAGGTTTTTTGAACACTTCCAGAGATGGTGACTCCACCACCTCCCTGGGCAGCCTGTTCCAATGCCTGACCACCTTACACTGTGGAGTAATCGCTGAGGGCTACTTTGGAAATTTACCCTCTAAGAACAGCA
>NW_010511387.1:0-2851 GCF_000687285.1 Phaethon lepturus
TTCACCACAACTCTCTGGGCTCGGCCATCAACCAACCACACTTTTTTTTTTTTCTCTCATCCTTTGAGTGTGATTCTCTACTCCATTTGATGCTTGCATGAGAAGGACAGGATTGGAGTCTGTATGTGAAATTATCTCCTACCATCTGTTGAAAGCAGACACCTGGCTAATGAGATTTGCACAGGTAGAATCCAGGGAGGTTTCACCAGGTTTACAGAAGTGGCCTTATATCTGCATATCCCAGAAAATTAATTATCCATATGTATGTTACCCAAATATTTGTGTACCAGTACTTTCAGATGCTTTACCCAGAATTTTTATTCTGAATGAAAAAGAAGGCAGGGTTCTATGCTTGGTGTATTTTTTAGAGAGAAAATTTCAGAGTACTTGTAAAATTTCATAGAGTACTGTCATTTTTGCAACTAAAATTGCAGTCTGGAAGTCAACCATTATTCTCACTAACTCAAAAACAGACACAGAAATTTATGTTTCCGGAGGAGGGAATTGATGGGTCCAGAGGAGGGCCACAAAACAGACAAGACAGAAGAAACACCTGTCCCATGAGGACAGGCTGAGGTTAGGCTGGATGGGATTCTGAACAACCTGATCTAGTTGAAGATGTTCCTGCTTACTGCAGGGGGGTGGACTAGATGACTTTCAAAGGACTCGTCCAACCCAAACTACTCTATGATTCTATGCTTCTATGCTTCTATGATTCTATGCTTCTACGCTTTAGCAAGTAATGGCTTTTGCTCTCAAAACACCTCAAAAACTGATAGTTTGAGAGTAGATACAAGTTTCTGATGGAAACTTTGTGTTCTTGCTTTTTCGTAATCCAAAGTAAACACCTGCTAAATGTAAAATTTAAAGTCATGTGGTTGTTCTGAGTGACTGGAAAACTGAACAATAGCCTCTTTACTGTGAATTCAGTAAGTCATTCTTCATAAATAAGTTGTTTTACAACAATACAATCTTAAGACATATGAAATTTTTTTTGTAGTAAAGGATGGTGCATTCTATATCTATTGAATATAGATTGTATTCAAATTACCTCAGGTAATTTATTGTTTGTAAGGGGCAACACCAGGAGTATGAATTACTGACAGAAAGCAGAAACATAAGCAACAGTTTTCAGTATTTCTTTAGTATTTAGATAAATACTGGTTGTGTATCTATGCTCCTGTGAAATCTGACAAAACATCGTTCTTTTTGACAACCTTTTATCTTTAAAGAACTACTCCAAAGTGTTCACAAAGATGCTGAACACTGTTATTAAAAGAGCATTTATATTAAGTGGATGATGCTTTTATAGCTATTGTATGGTGTATAAGACAGTTCTTTATTTGTAGCTCAGATTTTTTTATTTACATTTCTGGTTGTGGGTTTTTTTGACAATGAGTTTTCCAGATTTTTGTTTGTGTTGCTGCAAGGAAGTAAAAGTCTACAAGATGACATGCATGCTTCTAGCTAATACAATGAAAGCATTTTACACAATTTTGTTATGTCCTGCTACATGTTTTACTTTCTTTCTGAAGAAAATTAAGGAAATACTTTCAGAATAATAATTTTGATTTTACTAATAACATCGTAGACAATATTCACCTCAGAAAAATCATCTGCTGCTGTTGCTACTGCCAGTTTTGCTGATCCTTTATACCCAAGCCCTAAACCTGCACTATGAAAAAGCTTGTAAAAGGTCACACAGGCTTCAGTCAAATCCCTCATGTTGTCTTAAACTATTAAAATCATTGCATTTGGTTTATGTGGCAAGGTTTTGGTAGTGAAGTGTGCTGCAGGAGTGGCCTCTGCCCCATACTGCTTCCAGCCAGCTCCAAAATGGACCCACCACTGGACATAGCTGAGCCCATCAGTCAAGCTGGTGGCCTGCTGCAATAACATCTTTAAGAAAGAGTAAAAAATGCCATGCAGCACCTGTGAGAGAGAGGAGTGAGAAAAATGTGAGGGAAACAACTCTGGAGGCACCAAGGTCAGAGAAGGAGGGGAGGAGGTGCTCCAGGTGCCAGA
The DNA here is from genome assembly GCF_000687285.1 of Phaethon lepturus. Lineage (NCBI taxonomy): Eukaryota > Metazoa > Chordata > Aves > Phaethontiformes > Phaethontidae > Phaethon > Phaethon lepturus. The sequence continues at coordinate 2,026 of NW_010511387.1, forward strand.
GCAGAGATTCTCCTGCAACCCATTGAGAAGACCATAGTGAAGAAGGTTGTCCCCTGCAGGACCTCACTGGAGCATATATCCATACTGCAGCCCACGGAGGACCCCACGCAGGAGCAGGTTTTCTGGTAGGAACTCATGCTGGACAAGTCTGTTCTTGAAAAACTGTTCATTGTGGAAAGAACTCCTCTGGAGAAGTTCATGAAGAACTGCACCCATGGGAAGTATCCATACTGGAGAATGGAGGACTGTATCCCATGGGTGGGAACCCCACACTGGACAGAGACAGAGATGAAGAGTTATCAACTGACCACAACACCCACTCCCCACTGGCCTGCGCTGCTTAGGAGGAGGAGGTAGAAGAGAATGAAGTAGAGGCTGGGTAGAAGAGCAGATCAGGAGTAGGTGTTTTTAGTTTTGTCTTTGTCACTATCCTACTCTATTTTCACTTAACAATAAATTAACTTAATTTCCCCATTGTTGTGTGTTTCTCCTGTGACAATAATTTGTGAGTGATCTGCCTGTCCTTATCTCAACCCATGACCTTTTTCACCTTTTTTCCTCCTCCTGTCCTGCTGAGGACGGGAAGTGAGAGAATGGCTGGGTGGGCACCTGGCAGCAAGCCAAGGTCAACCCACCACACTCATTCATATTCCTTCTGTAGTTATGGAAGGCTGATTTTGATTAAAATGTTTTTTTATAATTTTTGAGTAAGGCTGAGACCTTTAAGATATATCTTGCTGTAATAAAGGCAGGCTCATCAGGAAAGCTAATGCATGTTAAAGATGAGTAGGTGAAAATAATTTCTGTATGAGTTTAGTCATATCTT
>NW_010511387.1:2882-5580 GCF_000687285.1 Phaethon lepturus
ACTGATTATAAGCGACAGGATTTTTTTCTGTTGGAAAGACTGGCTGATGAAAATTCTGTTGAATTAATATATTAAAGCTTATACTAAGCAGATTCAACATTTTTTTTTTTACTTTGTGTAATTAAACTGTTAATTTCTGATAACATCTAAAAACATTGATGTGTGGAAGAATTTCCGTTTCAACAGCCAATAACTTGGAAGATATTGAATGCAATTTCTCTTACTATGACACAAATTAACTGCCAAAACAAAAGGTTCCTGTCCTCATATTTTAAGACAGGTTTTGCAGTCAGACTTGACCATCATTAGAGAAGAGCTGACAGCAATGTGAGGCAAAGTGTGCACCAACACACGTACATATTCATTGTTCAGTAGGCATCACTAACCTCCACAGGGCTGTGCCATCTTCTGCAAGGTTAAATTTGGATACTGGTATTCAGTCTTCCATCCTAGCATTCAATATAAAGCATTCTATCATTCAGTTTAAAAATATAAAAAGAATGAAAGGAGTCAGAGATGTGTGAGATTTGATGAACAGGACCAACTCTTCTTAAAAAATCTTTTGAGGACTCCCTGTTCCCTAGGCCTACCATCAATGTCATACTACGTACCCATGAATGTATCTTCTGTTAAGATCAATGATGGGAATACAATATCTAATTCTGTTTGACTGTAACATTTGGGGCCAGGTCATGTGCTATGCATTGCTCCATAATGCACATAGTTGTCATGGGTAGACAGGAACTTTTCTGACCCAGGAGAAGAAAAAAAATTGTTCCTTCCTCTCTCTCTCTCCACAGTGAGTCATTTAAATTTTTTTTCATTCTGAAGTTTGAAACTGAAATACAGTTTGAGTATTCACACAGTTTGAAGCAGCATTTTAATAGATGTTACATATTGCTTTCATGCAAAAAGCAACACACAGTTTTCAAAGTTCCCTCAGGTGCTCTTGGCAAGTCAGAGCTTAACATGTATTTTGGATGTATGACATTGAGTCATAGTATGAATACTGACAGTACAAAGGTTAAATAAAAAGCACGATCATTGTAATTTCATTTGTTGCTGATGAGTCTTCCAAAAGATGGGCAATGCACAATCTATAGCACAGCGGCATTTTGTTGCATTAAATTGGTTTGCATTCTAGCACTGTTTTCAATTTAGTGAGGTTTATGTTACGCAGTGCTGTAGTGTGCTGCTTACTGTGGATCACCCCCACTAGGGCCCACCCTGTCGTGGGCAACAATTAATGCATATGTCAATAGTCTTGTAGCCTGCTACAAATGATTTGTGTGCTTAGGCCCTTTACACGTGCAAGGAAGCAGTGCTAATCACAGAGCATTGAGCTCTGGGACCTTGAAGAATGAATGCACTAACTCATTAAGGAAAGTGAATTGTAATGACTGGAAAGATTCCCAAAACTAAACTTGTGTGGGTGCAATATCAGAACAATCCCAAAAGAAGCATCACATTATTTTGTACCCTGTGTTTTCACCTGCTTTGCAACAACAGCTTGCTTTACCATTCTTTTTTAATGAAAATTTTAAAATAAAAATCACAATAAAAAATAAGGTAATTACTGTGAGATTTCAGAGATTCAAAGTAGATTTGTTAATTTATTGTTTGCACATAACCTCAACAATCTTTCAAATATTCAAGGAACTTAGAAAAGTTACATTAGGTGACAATATTTATGTAAATTGCTATATAACTTTCCAACCTGGTTACTGAACCATCATGTGATCATATGAAATACACCTGTAGATGGTGACAGTACTCTGTGTAGATTACTTGTAGTTTCAGGATATTTTTTTCTTCATCTTTGAAGACAATACATGGACATTGCATGAAGAAGGGCAAGACAATTTTCTGTTTACAGAAACTTGGAAAATTGCTGCAGCTTGACAATGAAAAGGGAATAATTGACATTGAATAGATTTTTCCTCTCATGCCCAGTGAATCCAATTGCATATGACTTTACTAAGTGATGTAAATGAATGATGTCAGGGTTTAGTTGATACAATAAGATGTATTTTTCAGAAACCTTTTCCTTTAAAGGAGAAATTAATTTGAAGTGTAACCAGATGCAATAATGAAAAAAAAATAGCTTATTAGGTCTTTTAGTGGACATTTCAAGAAAATAAAATGTTTTGAAGAACCAAACATGCCTAAAAAATTTCAGCTGCTCTTAACGTTTTAACTCTTCTTAAGACATTACTAAAACTTACGAGAGCTGAAACTATCAACCTTTCAGCTCCTAAGGGGTCTAATCTAACATCCGGCAAAGTCAATGAAAAGTCTCAAGGAATGTCTTCTGTTGCTCATGAGCTTAACAAAATTAAGCCATTGGCTAATGCATTAGCTTGTGGCAGTGACAGATTTCAGGACTGGGTGAATCCTTTGGAGGATTTTGCTCTCATAGTTTCATGTCTTGTCAGTCACAATGGTTTCAAGTGTCACAGCTGGAGCTGTGGCACACAGGTAACTGCCATTCCCTGCATTTGTAGCTAAACTAATGTGCATTTGAAAAAGCTATGGCTCCCCTTTTGGAGAAAGTTTTAATGGCACAAATGCAGATGACCTAAGAACATAAAACTGATAGAAGCCTTCTGAAATATTCCCACTGTAACATGCAGCCTCGTCCTGCATCGTTACAAGCACAGCTATATTTCATGCAGTTGCAGGGTGCTTTGTGACATTC
>NW_010511387.1:5611-21257 GCF_000687285.1 Phaethon lepturus
GCTCTCTTTTACTAACCATCTCTCCCAGGTATTATCCTGTCTCTGGGAAAATTATTGCAAGTGTCAATACAGTGTCTGTTTCAGACTAAGTGATCCTGCTCCCTGATCCCTGATACAGACAGGAAACCAATGCGTGTCACAAAAGGATTGAGCTCTGCAACTCTACACGCTACAAACACCATTGCTTTAAAAATGGCGAGCTGGAGCTGCTGGCAAGTTTGTGCCATTTAGAAGCAGGGAGTGCTTAATTATCATCCAGCTCATCCCATAAGGAGACATAGTTTTATTTCATTAGTAAAGTATGATTTTTTACACTTCACAGGAGCTGCACAGCTTGCCTTAGTTACAGGCTCTACAAAGGATCTTGCACGACCCTAGCCCCTTACAATAAGAGGCAATGCCAACAGAAAGAGAATGAAAAATGGGTTCAGGTGAAGATGTCTAATCAGGAATGTACTGTAAATTCCTTTCAGTTACTTTCCTTCAAAGGAATTTAGGCATTTAAGTTAACTACTCTCTCCAGTGTTCATTGCTCTTTTCAGAGCAACGGGAAAAGTGAATTGATAGTTATGTCATGTTACATACTGTGTATTTGGAGGACAATTTACAGATGGTGTTATGAACTGCAAAGGAAAGAACATTAAGGTGGATGGAAGGTAAATACATACACACATGAGGTCCTACAAATGCACATTTGTGTATACAGAGTTATGTGCCTGGGTATATATGAATTCTTTGTTATCTTTGATACTAATTGGTGTAGCTGAGGAAATATGTTTTGGCTAATGTAAAAGTAGTTTAAATATGGATTTCTATGTAAAGAACTTCATTAATTTGGATTATTCTAGGGAATACCTTTATACTGGGGAAAGATGAAGAAAAATTGTGTTTGGAAATGTTGTAATAGTTTCTTTCAATATTTTTTGAAGCAATGTTTTCTCATTTTCTGTTTTGAAATGGAATTAAAACAGAAAATTAAATAAAACTATTAAGATTTATGAAAATGCAAAACAAAAATTAAATAATTTGCTTGACAAAATATGTGTATTTGTGGATTATTTTTGCTTGCTGAAAGAACTAAAAATTATAACTAATATAAAATTTTGATGATTTATCTCTAAGTTTTTTGGTCCTTACCTCTCAGGGGAAACAATATTAACTTTAATATGTATTAAGCTACTGAAAACTGAGGCAACCATAAGATTCAGCTAGCTGAAGTATTTAGTGTCAAGAGCATTATAAAAATGAAAGGAGAGGCATTTGAATAACTTCTTAAAACTATTTGAAATAGTATCTCTTTTCCCAGTAATTCCCATTTTCTACTCCTCTGTTTTCCCTTGTTTCACTGTCTGCTGCTTGCCCTCTCAGAAAATTCGTGTGCTAGCCTAAGCAGACATTGAAGCTGGTTGTGAAAAATGAAGAAAAGGGAATAGTTTAAAAGCAATAAAATGGTATGAGAAAAAAGAAATTGAAATAAAAAAAAAATGTTTTGCAACGTAGTGCTACTCAGGGAATAATTCCAACAGAATTAATCAGCCACAGTACAACAGGGGCTTGGTTTATTGCAGGCTTTAAAAGAGCCTTTAGGGTCTTGAGTATGCAGTAAATGGGGCCCATCTTTCTCAGGAAAATCAACATGAGTTTTGACATTGACATTAGTGTGAGTAGGACTGGTCCAAAGATCATGTACAGGGGAAAGATACACCATTCTTTCTAGCATTGGGTTTGAGTTAATGATTCTAATGAAGGTCATTATGAAGAAATTAGAGCATGTATGTAAATCATGGCATTTCTGGATCCTTACCTGAAACATGGCAACTACGGAGAGCAAACAAATAAATGGAATTTATCATATGGAACATACACATCACTAAATGAAAGCTAATCTCAGAAAACTGTTATTTTACTGAAGCCAACCGGACAAAACAAGCAATTTCTGAATGGTAAAAAATAACACTATAGCTCACATATATGGATCAATGTATTAAAGATTTTTCTATCTTTATTAAGAGAACAAAACAACAAAAATGAAGACCAATTCGAAAAATAGTCTAGCAATGAAGTATGTAAGGACCTCTCAAATTCCTACTATTTGGAGGCTGTTGATTACGAGACATTTCCATGCAGACACAATGTTGGTTTTTAGTGTATTACCATGGTTTACTACACTGTTGACTGAGGAGTTCAGCTAAGACAGCAGACAATGAGCTGGCGTGGCTAAGATTGTTCAATACACTCCCTTTTATTTGCAGGACAGCATGGCAGATCAGTAGCTGCAGCTGGTAATGACTTTAATCACTTTAGCAAGATACTATTCTTTATTGACATTTTCAGAATGCCTTGCTTCAGCTTTTTAAAACTATGTCATAGAACTTGTGTCTGGAATGACAGACACTTAAAGCAACCCAAGCCAATGGTACAGCTTCCTAACTTTTTGTTTCTTGGAGCCTGGAGAGCCTTTCGAATAATTTAGGAAATCCTGAATATTTCAGTTATGGCAGTTTACTGAGGATAGCTCCAGTATACACTCGCATTATTTCCAGTCCTAGATGAGCTTGTGACACTGGAGTTGTGATAAGGTGTTTATAAGGCAATGTCATGGCTGTTTTTTCCCCTAGCCTGAATGAGAAGGCCTCTTCCATCACTTTGACCCTCAGCATTGTTTTTAATAGAATTGTTTTGCATATGATATCAATTGATTAAAGTATGTCCACTGATGAATATATTGTTATTTTTCAGTGGAACAAATCTTTTTAAAGTTCTGTTTCACATTGTGGGCACTGGGATAACCTCTTGAGATGAGCAGTTACATCTCACTTGCATTTGTATCCCAGGGTCATTTGTCTTAATGAGAAACGTATCAATGTCTCAGCTACACAGACCTAAGGGGTTATGTCTTTCTTTCCACAAGAGACCTGCAAAACTTTGAACTGCACAGCTACAGAAATTGAGATGATCTATAGAGTTCAATTCTAAAGCTATAAATCATGGTGGCAGAGACTTCTGGTCAATAGACTTGTGTGAACTTGTTTCCATTTCTAACCTAGATGTACTTACACCATGTGTTCAACACAAGTTCTTCTTTGTCCTCCTTCAGGGACTTCCAACATTAAGCTGGCACAGACATAAGATTAAAAAATAAAAGTTCACATGCTGTAGAATTTGCACCACAGATGCTAAGCAAAAATCCCAATCAAATAGCAGTGTGGATCATTTCTAGGGGTATCAAGGAATGGGAAACATTAATGAGAAAAATGATGCAGGACTGCAGTGGTGATATAATATAGCCATTGTGACTTCAGTAAGAGTTTTGAAATTTTGTAGACACCAAATAAAGATAAAGGATCCTAATTTAAGGAAGTCACATTTAAAAACCTTAACCTGTGGGTATTTACTTCACAGTAATAATGTAATTAACATTTACAAGTCTAGATCCTAATGACTGAGATCAATGATATAGCTCACAGAACAGTTAGAATAAAGCCACATTCAATAATTTGCCACTGTCACTTAAAGAACAGACTTCTTTTGTCTTTTTGGATATGATATTAAAGTTTGTAAGGGATAGAAGACTCATCTAGTTTGTGCTTCTCACAAGAGAAGGAATATGGATCTTTCTTGAAGCTTTTTTCCCTGAATATTATTTATAACATTTGCAAATGGTCAATGTTTTCTAGAATTTATGAACATTTAAAATGTGTCTACTGTGACTTCTTCAGCAGTTGATATTCCATTGTCAATAACGGCTCTACGTTAGAATGGTAAGGATTACAATAGATGATTTTGAAATCAAGTGCCAAAGGTGATGTGTTATGAATTGCATAGGTTTAAAAACACTATGCTATTTTATTTAGGTTGGGATCATATTTTATGAAATATATGAACACTCAGTGATTCCTTCTTATTGTACATGACAGCATGTCTGACATTGCATTCTGAACTCAAATAAAGAGGTGTGTGTCTGCTTTGGCTATGACATAAAAATAACAACAGCCTTTAAACTAAACTGAAAGGGAATGGGGAGAGGACCTTAAAATCTAAGAGTATTTCCCTTGTTACAAGTGCTCCTTCACTGCTTCCTGATTCAAGACTGCATATTACATTGATGATATATCTAAGCTTTTTCTTGTTGCAATTCAAACAATAAATGACATTTTTTAAAAAAATTAATCCCAAGGGTCACACATGATTCTCCTTGAAATGCCCACTACTTCATATTAAATACATCCAATTTCCTTCTGAATTATTATATTCATAGATCTATAGATGCACAATAGGTTAGAACAATTTCTCATTCTTTTTATTTTTCTTTTCCAATCTTCCCTGCCATGAAAGTCTGAAGGTTAAATTCCATCTTGCTTTTTCATCATTTCTGCAAGCTTTTACACATCTAAAAAATTGTAGCTGATCAGTGGGGTTTTTTCAGATTTAAGTGCAGGCAGTCACACTGGCTCATGAATGAGCAGGTAACTCTGTAAATATGTATGTTCTCTCTCCATGATCTCACACACTGGGCACAATAGGGATTCTTGTTGCAAAACAGCAAGGACCAAATGGTGTTGAAAATGCACTCATCTAATTCTATCACTTTCATCCACTTAGCAATGTAATGCCAGTGTTCAGACTCAGCAGTTCAGCATCCTGTAGTCCCTCAGGGAATAATTCTTATGAAGTTACCAGTGGCTGGTTCGTATGTTATTTGAAATCACCACGGTCCTATTAATCTAAAATTGTTTTGAAAGAAGAATGATGGAGTTCTAGATCTGAACTTTCCTTTTTTCCCCCATCGAGGCAGCCATCTAGTAAAGGTAAATGATTCTTGTGAACTATTAAAAAAAAGTTGTCATCAAATATCCTTATAAAATTTTGTTTATAAGACTATTTTCAGATTTTAGTCATCATTCTGTTGCAGAAAGGCCTGTTGTGACAATTATCATTTAAAATATCTGAGGGGCTGCCTGTTGATCTCCTCAAGCCAGAGGTATTTTTCATTTATCAGGAACATACGGAGGGCTCCATTTCAAGGTGGAAGAAAAAGCCATTTATAGAATAGTACATTCTTGCTGTTACTAAATAGCAAGTCCATTAATATCTCTTGTTGGTTTTCAGCTCTGAGATTGTCCGATGATGTATCACAAAATATCTTTAAACTGAGATTACCAACAGAAAACTGAAAGAGATGAAGTGAGAAATTAAGAATTTTTTTTTTTTTAACTATTTCCTTTTTATCTGGAAACTGTTGATGACTTAGCTCCCTAATGAGAAATTGTTTCCTCTAGAGGGAAAAAAACCTGTTAGAGTAGATAGAAAGGATGCAGTTTCATTAGATTATTTTGTATGAACCTCAAAAAAAATTCTGAAATCATCTGTTTAATAATGCCACTTGAATTGTGAAAAGTGAGAGTACTGCTCTAATTTTTGGTTTATGTCCTATACCATATGTATCTGTAATATTAAAGGAATATAATATCAAATCAGAAGTTACCTTTAAAATTTCGGTAGCATTTTAAACCTCTGTGGTGAGTTATAAATGACTTTATGAAAAGAAAACCATTTGGAATCTGGCCCCAAATTCTTAAGAAATCTTCTTCTCCTTAGTAAGTCCTCAGCGGTGGCATTGTAAATGCGACAGGCAAAGTCAATGAAATCTATAGCTTATGATACATTGGTCTCAAATTAATACACACAAGCTTCTTTTTTTTTTTTTCTTTGTTTCTTCCCCCCCTCCCCTTACTGTCCTTTGTGTTTTTTTGTTTGTTTTCTATCTTTAGGAAGTATTTTCACAATACTGCCTATTACTACCAAACATAATATACAGAATATGAACTTCATTTCAGTGTTGCAGCTGTTTTTACATTTCATACAAGTTTTCCACTTAGGTGTTTCAGGACCTTGTTCAATGAGGGAATTGTGCAGATTTTTATAGCACATTAAAGATGAGCTCCAAATGGAATGAACCCAAATTGTTGAAACTGATGAAAAGTCTTCAAAAGGCCTATGACTTGGGTTATAAAACCCTTGCTTCTATTCCCGACGAAACCAGCAGAGTAGAAAATTGCCATAGACTAGATAGGGACAGAGTTAGTTTAAAGACTTGCAGGCACACAGGAAACCAAAGATGACTGTTAGATTCTTAGGATTCTCATAGAGAGTGAATTAGGTGCCTCACACTGGGTTTAACTTTCATCCTCTGTCTGGGGCTCACTCACCTGTTGCATGTTGTAAAGTTGTGGTGGCAATCTGTGTAAGACCTGACCACCCAGAACCCTCTGCTAAGTGTAAATGCCAATGACTGTTCTAGCAAGATGTGAAGTTGTGGTGGCAATCTGTGTAAGACCTGAACACCGAGAGCCCTCTGCTAAGTGTAGATGCCAGTGACTGTTCTAGCAATAAGGAGTTATAGGTCTGCCTTTGACATGCAGCTGCAAGAGACACTTTTCCATTTAGACCAGTGGCTAGTAAATTCACACAGCCATGTCAGGGGATCTGATTTATATATCCTATATTCTGTGAAAGTCCCCTATTTATCAGACCAAAGCTAGTGCATACAGATCCTTTGCTTATCCCTTGGCAGGGGCTTTACAGCCCAGGGAATGATTAAAGAAGAAATATAGCCTTCTGACTTGATAGCTTTGTGGTTAGGGCAGTCAGTAGATATTGAGAAATAATCAAGGTTCTAGGCTTTACTGTCAAATTTCTTTAAAATCCAATTAGTGTTTACTGTAAGACATAAATAGAATAAAACCTGATATTTCCTTCATCTCCTTGTTGAACCCAGCACTGGGTTCAACCCTGCTTGACTCTTTTTGGTTTTTTTTGACTGATCTGAAACTGTTCAATTCCTTGAATTTCTCATGCTTCGTTCACTAGTTTGTGTCTATGCATTCATATCAGTGAAACCTCTCGGGCTTCACACATGATACTATTTGTATTTCCACAGAGTGCGGGATTTGCATTGAGGATGAGGACCTGTTATGCAAGGCTCAGTACAGCCACATACTACGGTGCCTTATCCAGAGAAATTACAGAATGCATTTGTGTTATTTCTATTTGCTACTTCACAGCATATGTAACTATAATCGGGCTCTTTGAAATAAGTTAAATGTTGTGTGGACTGAATTAATTATTAGAAAGTAAGCATTTGTGCTGGCAAAAAGCCAGATAAGAGACTGATAACAAGGCTTGGCATACAGTACAGAACAACAATAATTGGCATGCCAGTAATTAGAAATATATACTCATGCATGCCATTTACCTTACCAAATATGTCATTGATGTTGATGTAAAAGGAAGTACTTAAAATTCTCTTTTCCAATACTTTTAGAAATATAACATTTGTTTTATTGACTAAAACACTGTTTTATTTTCTGCATAGCATTTTTTTTCTTGTTTGTCTTTCTTTTCTTTTAAAAAAAATTATTCTTCACGTTCCTTCTTAGCACTCTCCTTCCTTTTCCCTAATACAGATTTCTGTCTAGTGGCTTCATTTGCTTTGATTTCCATTGGGTCAGTGCTCCAGAACCGGGTAACATATAAAGTAAAATATTAAAATGATAAGTAATTTCTTTTCTAAATTATGACACATGTCTAGCTTGCATATAAATATGCCATCACTAATTGTTATTATTTTAATAAAACTCAGTATCTTTTTGCTTTTCTTTAAGAAATTAATATATTGATTTAGAGGCTAAGAGTATAAAAGGGTCTATGCATAGTCTGATGTAGGTATTGTAGATGCTTCATGTTATTTCATAATTTTGTCTGATATTTGAACATTTTTTATAAGGACAACTTTGAAATTTTGGCATGTTTTAAACCCAAGACTCAAAGTGAAATGACATTTAAAATTTACAAACCTTATGGGAGCTGAACCTAAAGAACAAAATATTACTTGATCTGAATATTAATAATTGTTCTGTCTTTTGGAGATATGTTCAGCTGCAGAATACCAGTGAAATCGGAGATATCCTCCCTAGTCAGGTCACCATGAAAACTCTTGGACAGATGACAAAAAACTAGAAGTACTGAGTCCACACAGCTGTGAAGAGAGAAGTGTTATATAATAAAAAAATCAGATCTTCTGTTTTTCAAATAATGCATCTATGGTGATTGGATATGGCCAGCCTTAACCTCTGTACATCTCCATTCTGCATCTGCAAAATGGAAATAATACACATTCATCTCAGAAGACAGTAATGAAATAAAGTCACTGAGAAACAAAGAGGATTTATCTTGATAAATGGCCAAGAAAAGTCCATAGCAATGTTAAAAATTCTCCATTCAAAGTAGATTTTGAATATAGAGCTATAAATTTAGTTGAGGTAGAGAGGGGCATTGAGTAACATATAGATAACAAAATAATGCATACCCACTGATTTACTGAACATTATCCATTATACACACTGACTGCAGCATCAAATGCTATAGAAAGTAATATTTAATCTTTAATTTACAGGTTGTTTCATAATTTACAACAGAATTGGGAACACTGATTTTTCTAAATTATTTTTCTTTTAATGAACATCTTATGTTAAAGATGTTGGGTTTAGATAATCAAACTCATGAAGGGAAGGAATCAACAACAGGACAGATAAATACTTTCTCAAAATCTATGAAATTTTACCTTTAATTTTCTTTCCTTCCTATGATATATAAAAACAGAAACCTAACTTCTGTCTGAGCATCTAATAAACTGACTTGAATGTCCTTCTGCTGTTCCACCAAGTCTCCTTAAAAAGACAAGTATTTAATTATCATCCAGCTCAACTCTTGTACATTAATGTAGCAGTTAAATAACAAATGGAATTATTCCAGTTAAATTAAAACATATACTGTTGTTTAAGCGGCTGTTTCACTAAGGAGATTCCAATGGGAATAGTTCCTAAAGAGCAACTTTTGAGAGGATCCACATACTCACAAAAATAAGAGGAGAAGAAGTGGATTTTTGCAAGTAGTGGGAGAGAAAGAATAGGTAAATTAATTATGTCTATTCATATCTCTCATTCACACATTCCATTTAAACCACATAGAAAAAAACAAACCACTGCACTCAAAACACAAATTTCCAAGCTTTTATCCAAATCAGAGCACTCTGAGTTAAAACTAATACAATACTTATGCAAACCTAGAATAAAAACTGTGGGTAAAATCATGCTAAAGCAGGTCTGGGGCAAGTCCTATGTGGTACATTAAGCTCATTGTTGTGTTAAGCTCCATAACTCAAGATCCTACAGTCTATAGATAGGAGTAACCTTCTGGGGGTATGAGTCAGAGAAGTACATTTAAGCCTTCTTGTTATGATCACAATGGAATATTCACCAAGAGACCTTTGGCCTAGGAATGCTATTAATGGAGAAAGACCACTCAGAACAACTGTTACTGACTCTCATTCCAAGTAGTCCCTTAGAGAATCCTCTTTTTCTCCATTGAATAAAGAGGGAAACTAGGGAGATGGGACTTTAAGCTGAAGTTCAGTGATTGTTTCTTCATCTTTTGTTCTCCAAAAGGGCATTGTGTTATGGGTTCTGTTATTTATTCTCAAGCTGCAAGTAATCCCCTACATGTAGCATTACCAAAGGTTCTTGGTAAAAAACGAAGACGTTCCCAAAGGTAGCTTTTGTTTCCCCTCAGTCCTCACCACCCTCTTTTCCATGCCCCACGTATGTTCCAGTTAACACATTCATTCTGTGCTAATGAAGATGGAAAGATAGTAGAAAATTAAGGTCAAAGGCTTGGCCTGGAATTCAGTTGGGTGCTGACTCACTGAATATAACTGCTGCTTCTCCTCAAAGGCAAGTCTACGGGGTTTGCATAGTTAGCATAAGGCTACTATGCTAACATTGAGCCAGTTCCCCAAGGATTTCTACACAGAGGTTAGAAGCAGTGGAGAGAAGACTTCTGTGTGTCCCTGAATCTCCCCAAGGATTTCTACATAGAGGTTAGAAGTAGTGGAGAGAAGACTTCTGTGTGTCCCTGAATGCCAGGGCTTCTGAGAGCTGCAAGAAGGTACAGTCAATTGAACAAAGTCATCTAAAACACCACAGATAAAAAGAGCAGAGCCTGGTCTGAAAACTTGAGAACAACTGTACCTAGGCTGTATAAAAATCATAAGAAATTAATACTTGTTGCCCAAAGAACATATATTGGATAAAGTGGATAAAAGGCAACAGTGCACACAGATACAACAAACTGCTTTTAGTTAGGTTTTTACAACATTTGAGAATACACTGATTTAGGATTGAAGAAAGATTGCTTTGCATGGAGGGGAGAAAAAAACAGCTTTGTTCAGAATATTCAATATTCCTTTCACATTTTGCATGTTTTCTTCCCTTGCTTATTTCCTCTACCCTGAATGAGAAAATGTGTTGAACAGCTGCCCACAATTCAGAGGTGGAAACATAAATAAAGGCATAGAATGGAAATGAGATAACCTCATGCCCTTCTCTGTTGTAGGATCGAAGGTCAATATTTCTGTTTTTCAACACATTCAGACTACTGTGTATGAGGATTATTTCCTAAGATATAATTCAAAACAGCCTATGATCTTGGTGCTTGCTATCTAAATTATCAGGCAATACTCTTCCCTTGTCTGTTTTGAAATTTGTATTCTGATCAATATCCAGGAAATTGAAACCCCTTCATATCAATATTGTAACTATTTAGAAGAGTCCCTTAGGTCCCACAACGTGTTCTGATCTCTCTTATTCTACCCTACAGCTCTATAAGCTGTCTGTGAATACTGCTTTCCAAATTTCGTTTTCCCTACCCTCCAAACTGCCATCACTGTAGTCATCAAACTACATATGTGATAACATCTTTTCAGATACAATGTTCTCCATTGCTTATATTATTGTACTTACGCTTACCATGTTAAGGCTCACCTTTCCAAATGTCAAGAACTGAGATATTCCTGTCAACTTTGCAATTTATCTCAGACTTGATTGCAACAAAGTTCGCAAATCTCTTTGATTTCATATACTTTCAACTGAAGTTTTTTTTGTGTGTTTATTTAGTTATTAAGGTTAAAGTATATCCAAACACATTACTCTCTTCCTAGTCCATGGTATTTGACAGAAGCATTCCACACATTGCTTCCACCATGATCTCCAGGTTCCTTTAGTATTTCAATGATTTGATGAAGTGTCTTTTCTGGTTTCTAACAATGTAGATGGAATCACTTTCAGATACTATGGAACTTATGGTAGGATATAAATACAGGTATCTTCATGTAGAAAGATTATGATTATGTTTCCATGTTGTCATAAGAAGAAAACAGCAAGATCTTCTCTTTGAGTGGGAATTGTTTTAACTATTGAGACTGTGTTACCTAAAATGTTAAGTAATTTAGAAATCACTGCTGTTAATTTGTATGCTGGGTATGTCTTGACCTTGTAATCTATTAAAATCTTTGCGTACTGCAGGATATTCAGCTATAAATTATTGTTAATATATCACACTGTTATAAACAGTGACTTTTAATGTTATTAAATTGAATTAGTTTCTCATAATCTAACCAGAAAGACATGGCAACAAGGAAATTCACTATTTGTAATTCTGCATTGTCCACTGTTATGTTATCATCAAAAGTACACATTCAGAAACAAATTTCATACGGGCCGAATAAAACCACAGAATGTCTTCTAATCTCTCAGTGCATTATACAGGCAGGTGTGTAAATGTAGGAGAACATCACTTGGGATTAAACTGACTATGTGAATATGTTGCCAGATTTGGAATTTAGGGATCTTTTAATTCTGGTTCAACTATATTGGTATATTTTTTAATCACTCTACTGATGTCTGTGTAATTATTGTTTTGTATATCAGTGAAACTGAGCTATCAACCTGTCCCTTCAGATAGGGAAGGTCTTTTCTCTCTTGTCAGCTTATATAAAAAAGATATCACAATAAGGAAAATGAGGAACACTCAGTTGAATAAGAGTAGAAAAATGTATTAATTATTTGTCTTCAGTGTCTTTGTGTTTCTTTGTTTAGCTTGTCCATAATGTAAGTTAAGGTATTTTTAATGTTTATAAATATGATCATTTTGTAGTTTTATGTTAAATTATTTTTTGCTTTTAAAGCTCACAGTAATTTCCAAACCATCTTCAACATGAAAAAAATGTGGAAATTTTCAAAATGGCCTGTGCAATATAAAGAGGGAGATCACTTCGTTCACCACTGGAATGCACCTAACTTCCAAAGTGTTAATCTGTTTTCTGTGCACAGCAATCTTGTTATAGTTCAGAAAAGAAATGAAGGATAACACTTCTCCCTTTTAAGTAATATTAATTAGTATCATCAGTTTATCTACTATTTGTTTAGCTCACTTACCTACACTACACAAAATTGTTAAGACTGAAAATTTTTTACAGTATTTGTTCTGCTTCAGCTGAAAGCATATCACCGGAGCCTGGCTGTGCTATTTGGCATATTATTGCAGAAGATCACCTACAGTCCCCGAACTTCTGGTTGCTCCTTAAAGATTTTTCAACTAAACATTGAGCTAGACAAACACTTCTTAGTTTGTGAAATATAAAAGCAAAACCCCAAATGCTATGGGTGCAAATCATAACACGCTGCATAGAACTGTGTAAAACTCACTCTTTCACTCCATGTGAAAGAAATCCCTGCAAAGTTATTGAGGGAAATGATGGGGAGATCCCTCTGCCCTGGATTAAAGGATAAACAAAAACAGTCAAGTTCTTTCATAGGTAGACAATTACTTCTGTGATGCCACACGTATATTCTGTTGCCCTTCATGTCTTAGCTACCTGCCTTCCTAACTTTGCATTTCAGTCGTCAATGTGTGTTGGAAAGACAGGCCTTCTTGGTGGAAAAAAAAAAAAAAAAATTGCACTAAATCCTCAGGAAAAGAGGATGTATGACAGCAGAGTTGAGGAAAACAGAGGGGCTATTACCTAACTATGACTTTAATTAATCTTTCCCTTCCAAGATTTTCGTTCTCATGTGATGGCTGCAGAATTTTTTTCATCTAACTCGGAAAACAGAGAACAAAAAACCTTTGCTCTTCAGCAGTTTGTTGCCCTGTTGCTATGTTCTGTTACACTCGAAATCTTGTAGGCAAAAAGAAACACAATATACATTCAGCTATGTATTTGTTGTTGGTCCAACAAACTATTTAACAGTCCAATAATCTAAATAAATAACACTGAGAGGTCTGTAACAGTACTCTAAATTTAAATTGTGATATGTGAACTGGTTAGATCTGCCCCTTTTACCTGATCTGAGTCTCATCCTTCCATTGTCCCTTTGGGATGATTCAGTATGCCTCATGAGCTGCAGGGTGGAAAGGATTTAATGAGTTTGGAACACCACAAAGTCTTCACCAGGAGGAACGGGTTATTTATGAAATGCATGGGAGATTTATGTGTGGAGTGCGCTGGGCCCTTCCTCCCCAGTTTGATACACTTGGGGGTTTTTTTAGATGTTTCCTTACCTCAGGCTCCTGCCTTCTGGCTGCTCCCAGCTGAGGGATGAGAGCGACCCCCACAATTTCTCCTGCTGACATGGGGACCCCCTGAGTTTCCCAGGCCCTTCCCATAGAGGCACTGGCAGAGCTCAAGCTCAGGCAGGGGAGGCAGCAAGCACTTGGCCCCAAGGCAGGCGTTGCTCTAGTCAAGGTGAGCCCAGCCCCGTCCTGAGACCTGTGCTCTCAGATCAGGGCAGAGCCTAAAGCCTTTTACAAGAAATGGCAAAAAATTATATTTACTACGTTACAGTTCTGGCCACAGATGCAACAGTAATTATTTTTAATTTTTTTTTTCCTCGTCTATCTATTGTTATAGCAAATATGTTCAAAGTCACATCTTACACTCATGCAAAAAGTCCTATTATAAAAAATCCTGTGTTGACACAAAAGTTTGTATCTAAATACATTTTAATGAAGCATTTCCTGGAACAGATGAACATATGCTCTTAAGCCATTCTTCAAATGGACTTTATTTAGTAAATTAACTGGTGGTCTGTTAGCTACCCTTCTCAGTGAAAGAACCACATTTTTTGAAATTAATTGTATCCAGGTTTGCTAAAGAGTGTTGGAACCTTTTTTTCCAAAAGTAATAAGTACACTGTGTACTTACACATAAATATATATATAGTAAAAACATTTTTGTAACCATTTTCTTACAAATTAGTGAGTAACATGAATCTAAAACTGTGATTTATTGCATAGACTTATCTCTGCTTTTATCTAAATGCATAGCATTTATTTTTAATGCTAATGCATCCTCTCTGGAAATATCACTAGTCTGTAATGACATCTTTCTTTCGGTTTAAAGATGGGCATGCTTGCATGAACTCAGAAGAAGAAGTTTCTATTTGTTTGGATTAGTGTTGTTGTGTATTAAAATGATGAAAGATGAAATGTACAAAATGCTTTATAAAACTTTAACATGGTACATGCATAAATTAATCTGTAAAAAATATTATTTTTCTCATTGAGATAAAAGATATATAGTTACAGGAAGTTGAGGCCCAACTGAAAGAATTCACATTCAGTGAGAAACAATGAAAAGCTGTGTGTTTATTCTGTACTCTTTTGCTTACCAATTTTTGGACAGTTGGTTTTTGTTTTGTTTTTTTATTCGCTCCCCCCGCCATCAATATTGCTGTAAATATAAACTTTTGCATACAATAAAGCAGTATGGAAGTATGGAGAACTTTTTAAATTTTGATCTTTCACAGTTGATTAAGAAACATCAGGTACTGCTAAACTGAAATTTCACAAAGGCAAGAAATTATTGGTTGAAATCAAAAGTGAAGGGTACCCAAGTAATAAGAAGAAGATTCAAAGTTTTTTTTTTCCTGTTGTGATTTTTGACATGAAGTTCATGGCAGACTACACTGATTTGGAAGAGGAAGTACACTGAATGTAATGGCAACCTGTGATACTTCTGTAGACAATACAAAGACTGTTATGAGTTTTACAAATATTAATTAATTTGTACGATGTGCCATATTAGGGAAAAACAACTTAGACTGGATGGTTGATGTGTCTGAAAATGGATTAGAGTTGACCTTTCCTGTCGGCAGGCATTATGCAAATGAAAGAAAACAGAATGAGCTGGTCACAGAGCCTGAATATCTTCTAGACTTGTAAACTTTGTGTGTATCATTGACCAAGATTTCCATCACTGTAATCGCCAAGACAGTACAGGGTATAGAAGTAAAAGAAATGTACAATGCTTTTCAGGTCTTTCCTTTGGCTTAAGCGAAGGAAAGCATAACTGATTCAACATCACTCCAGCTCAGCATAACTGTCTGTCTTGGAGCTCAGACATGTACTCCAAGCTACTTATCTGATCATCTGGGGAGAGGGATCTACATGAGGTCATTCATTGTAATGTGGCTTAGGTATATATAATAGTTAAAATAACTATAGAATAACAAACAACAAGGGGTTAAAATTGGGTGGGGATGAGACTTTCAACTAGGGAACACATTTATTCAAAGGCACGTGATGTCACAAATTGATTCTAGTGTTCTAGTGTCTACAAATATAATTGGGATTTACCTACAGTTCTACAATAACATGAAATTACTACCTTGGATTTAAACATGGCTTTCTTGAAAAGTCACATTAAATTTGGCCTTAGAGTTCCTAGATATATATATAAATATTTTAT
>NW_010511388.1:0-4868 GCF_000687285.1 Phaethon lepturus
TTCCCTGAGTCCCAGCAAAATCTCCCTGTTATTTATCAAAGGGTCAATTTGTTCATTTGTCTTACATGGTACTGAGGCATAACTCTCTAATGCGGGTCTGCATCTACCCTCTCTTAACTTTTGATTACTTAAATGATTTCAGGAACCCGCCTTTCCACACATTTTCTTATGATGCGTCTTTGCATAAACTATCAACAGTCGATCACCATGACCTTGGACCAATCTGCTCTTTTTAAGTTTTTGTCATCTATCTCTTTCACCATGCTGCAGAACAATTTCTTTTAGAGAATAATCTACCAGTACTCTGGAGACTTGTCCAGTTTCTGTTCTTAGCAAAATGTTCCAGTCTGGATATTCAACCACGATACTATGGTTTTGCTCATCAGGGTCAAAAATTCACTAAGAAATGTGGCCAATTTTATCTTATTTTTGGCTCCTATATTTACGCCTCAAATAGCAAAATAAAGATCAGAGTAATCTGAAAAGACCAAATAATGCAACAGCATTGTGAACAAAGCCAGCAAGAAAAAACTCTGACAAAACATAAATTTTAAATTAGTGCCAAAGCAAATGTCAAAATACTTGAACACTGTACATTTGTACTTTATTTTTACAGGCTTTGGTAGCACTTCAGATTATCTTGACCAAAATATAAGATACATAATGGTTTTAAATCAGTCCCTTTAAAAGCGCTCCTTGCAAGTGCTTTGGATATATAGCAATGTACCAAACATAACTAATTTGGAACCTCTCCAGAGTTCCCATCCAAAGAATTCTGACTTGATTATAAACAGCACAAAGATATATGTATCTGTACCTCAGCAATATTTGTGATAGTCTACAGTGCCTAAACACAGCCAGGTAATACAAATGGTTGGTTTATCTTCCTGAATTTCAAGAAAAAACAAAATGTCACAGACAACGGGGATTGAGTGGTTAAGTCTAACAAGGTTAGTCATGCACTAAGTATGCTCTGTCTTGCATTATGAAGGAGAAGTGAAGAAAGTTTTTTTTTTTTGCTACACTGATACCTATGGTATATGACTTTAAAAACCATACTGTATACCTGACCTCTGCACAAGCCATCTCTGCTTCCAGGATAGGTAGTTCAAATGCCAAATTTGCTGAGTTCTTGAGTTCATTGATGCTGAGGTTGTCAACAGAAATAATCATACCTGGGGTGACTAAGGATTAAGTCAGTGCAGTTATAAGTAACCTAGTTATAATGCCCTGAAATGCAAGTGCTGGCAATGTGAGGTGTAACAGAGTTAGTGGGTGCTGGATTAGTTTGTTAATTCAACACATCATGCTGCAGAATAGTTTCTATTTCTGTTTTCTTTTATTTTTATGGTTTCTAATGGCCTGTTTGCATCTCTGTCTGTGTCTCGTTTGCATTCCAATGCTTATTGAACAAAATCTTCTGTGAAAAGGGAACAAAAAGTAAAGCTGCATTTAAATATTCATTTGAAAATGACATATCTTCAGGGAAATCGATTATAAAGAACAATGTTTACCAAAAGCTCTTAATATAAGTGGTTACACATAATCAAGTAGACAGAAAAATTCCTATTTGCACTCAGACTACAGCTCACTGTCTAACCAATAGCTCTGTATCAGTAGGGATTGTAATAAAAGATCAGTCAAGTAACTACCACTGGCTTGTATCTCCCAGTAGATGCAGTGTACTTTATCTATTTTGAGGCAGGTAACATCTTTTTTTTCAGGAGTGAAAACTGTGTATTCTCTTTCTATTGAAATTTTTTGGTAAAACACTATGCATCACATTACAGCAACATGCTCAGTTACATACATACAGTTAATAAGACACTCTTTTTCAGTGTCAAAAATTAGTCAGTGTTCAGCTATTGGTAAACTGGAGACATCGATCTTTGATAATGATCAAAAGCAATATCTCTGTTGTCAGTGGATTACTAGTGTTGGTTGCGAATTGCATGGTTTTGAGTGGAAATAATAATTTATACTTGGAGACAATATGGAACTAAGCTTTACGTCATAGATCAGAAAGTCATAGAATTGTTTGTGTTGGAAGGCATCTTTGAAGGTCATCTGGTCCAAAACCGCTCCAATGAGCAGGGACATCTTGAACTAGATCAGGTTGCTCAGAGCTCCATCCAACCTGACTTTGGATGTTTCCAGGGATGGGGCATCTACCACCTCTCTGGGTAACCTGTACCAGGTTTTCACCACCCCCACTATGAAAAACTTCTTCCTTATACCTAGTCTGAATCTATCCTCTTTTAGTTTAAAACAGTTACCCCGTGTCCTATTGCAACAGGCCCTGCTAAAGAATCTGTTCCCATCTTTCTGGTAGGCCCCCTTTAAGTACTGGAAAGCTGCAGTAAGGTCTCCCCAGACCCTTCTCTTCTCCCAGCTGAACAACCCCAACATTCTCAGCTTTTCCTCACAGGAGGTGTTCCATCCCTCTGCACATTTTTGTGTCCCTTCTCTGGACCTCCTCCAACAGGTCCATGTCTTTCCTGTGCTGAGGGCTCCACAGCTGGAAGCAGTAGTAGTCCAGGTGGGGTCTCACCAGAGCGGAGTAGAGGGACAGAATGCGAGCACGCATTGCTGGCTCATGTGCAGCTTTTCATCCACCAGTACCCCCAAGTCCTTCTTGGCAGCACGGCTCTCCATCCCTTCATCCCTCAGCCTGTACTGATACTGGGGGTTGCGCCATGCCAGGTGCAGGACCCTGCACTTGGCCTTGCTGAACCTCATGATGTTCACATGGGCCCATTCCTCGAGCCTGCCTAGGTCCCTCCGGATGGCATCTTGTCCTTCAGGCTTGTCAACCACACCACTCAGTTTGGTGTCGTCTGCAAACTTGCTGAGGGTGCACTCGATCCCACTGCCTATATCATTGATGAAGATTTTAAACAGTACTGGTCCCAATATGGACCCCTGAGGAACACCACTCATCACTGATCTCCATCTGGACACTGAGCCATTGACCACTGTCCTCTGGGTGCAACCATCCAACCAATTCCTCATCCACTCAAGAGTCCACCCAGTAAATGCATAGCTCTCCAACTGAGAGAGAAGGGTGTTGTGGGAGACCATAACAAAGGTCTTACAGACTTCCAGATAGATGACATCTGTAGCTCTTCCTTTGTCCACCGACGCAGTCATTCCGTCATAGAAGGCCCCTAGGTTGGTCAGGCAGGATTTGCCCTTGGTGAAGCTATGCTGGCTGTCGCGAATCACCTCCCTCCCCTCCATGTGCCTCAGCATAGCTTCTAGCAGGATCTGTTCCATGATCTCCCTAGGCACAGAGGTGAGGTTGATAACTTAGTAGTTCCCAGGGTCCTCTTGCTATGTTTTTGAAAAGTGGGTGCACTGTTTCCCTTCCCTTCCTCCAGTCTCCACCTTCCTCCAGGGTCTTCACCTGACTGCCAGGACTTTTCAAATACGGCGGAGAGTGGCTCGGCAGCTGTATCAGCCAGTTCCCTCAGGACTCTGGGATGTGTCTTGTCAGGTTCCATAGACGGGTCATTCCTGTGATAGAACAGGTGTTGATAAGGTGTCATGTGCCTATAATATTTTACATAATTATTGATGTATATATTTGTGTGTATGCATAGATGTGCTTTTATATACAAAAAATACTTTAGGATATTTTATTTTCATAGCATGTACCCATGTTGTCTGTTGCATATTCTGTTCTTTCAGCTAAGTGCATAAATAAAAGCTGATGATCAGAAAAACAATCTCTAGCTCAACTTAATTAAATCATGCAGTCCTTTAGTTATAACAGACAACTCAGCAAAATAAGAAGTGTTGTTAACAGCTAAGAACAAGCACTAATAACACAATCTGAAATATTTACTTCCATTTTGTTATATCTTCTCTCCAGGATTCTCTTCCCTTCCTTATTCTTTGAACAAGCATAATGCTTTACTACGCGAAACATTCTTTGAGATCAATGG
This sequence comes from Phaethon lepturus, assembly GCF_000687285.1. NCBI lineage: Eukaryota > Metazoa > Chordata > Aves > Phaethontiformes > Phaethontidae > Phaethon > Phaethon lepturus. The sequence goes on from NW_010511388.1 coordinate 3,948, forward strand.
AAGGACTCCCCACGATGAAGACCACAGAACTTTCTTGCTATCCATGACACTTTTATTTGCTAGAGGGGGATTAGGCAGTAATGTTTTGTTTATACTTACAAAATGAAGTTACTTGTAGTCTCAGAGGACTTTGCATGGTCTTTTAGGGTTTGTGGTAGAGAAGATTGAATTCCTCCTCTAAAATAAGAAATGTAAATTTAGAATTGTATTGCCAATACAAATTCATAATAACAGAATTTGCAAGGGCATCTTGCATTCTAATACGCTAATTTCTCTAGAGTCCTTCTACTCTTTGTTGTCTATGATATATTGTGGATGCAGCAAGTGTGTTGAAACTATGTACATTTGTCAGTCAATACTCAGTTCGTAAATTACCATTGAACTTAATCAAATAAGAAATGAACTTCATGAGCCCTTTCAGCACACACAGAACTTCAGCTTTATGCCTATGATGAGCCAGGACTGTAACGGCTGAGTTTCAGCACAACATACTTACATTCTTCCTGATATCCTCAACTACCTAAGAAATGGTATAAATCACGTGGAGGAACCTCAAGTGACAAGTGATCACTGAATAAACAAGGTGAACTTTGTTTTGCACTTCTTCTTTAGTACTTTAAGATAGAATTTTTATTCATGTGTCTCCTTGTTTTAGGCAGGTGAAATAGTGAGTAGTGTTTTTTATTCTTAAGTTTTTAGCTGGCTTGCAATCTCTGAAGCAATGAGTTACTATGGATACTAGTGTATCCCCTATGTTCCTAATCAAAAATGTCATATGATCTGTCCTCCTTTGCAAGTGTTTGCACTTCATAAATGACTATTTGTAAGGTCCCCTTTTAGACACATAATGTATTCTGTATAAATAAATAAATAATAAATTATAATAATATAAATTTTGGGTTTTTTGACCACGGGGCGGTT
>NW_010511389.1:0-4499 GCF_000687285.1 Phaethon lepturus
CCTTCCAACTTGAGATATTCTGATTCTATGATTCTTGCTGTCCAGATAGCAGCAGTGATGAAAAATTACTATTTCTCTCTACCTTTTTTCAAAGGCAATTATTTTTGTAATAATTTTCCATTTGAGTGAATTGCTTCATTATGATCTACTTGCTGATTTCACAAATGAAGCAGATTTCCACCTTCTCTGAAGAATCAAAGTGTTAAATTCCTGGGAATAGGTTGCCCAGAGAGGTTGTAGATGCCCCATCCCTGGAATCATTCAAGGTCAGGCTGGACAGGGCTCTGAGCAACCTGATCTAGTTGAAGATTTCCCTGCTCATTTGCAGGAGGGTTGGACTAGATGACCTTAAAAGGTCCCTTCCAACCCAAACCATTCTATGATTCTACTATGGTAAACAGCTGCGTGCAGTTTTGTATACTTTGGTTGTCTGTTCTCTGCCACTGCAGACTCTGACTTTATATCTTCACTTGATGGGAAAAAAAAAATTAGAACAACTTAGAGCAGTTTATCTGATAGGAAATGGAAATTGCTTTGTTTTGTATTTAGTAGCAAAGGATTTAAATATAGGTAAGATGTTGTTTAATTTCGATGAATCTGCAGGAAGAAGAAAACATTAATTTTGCAGGCTACCCTATTAGACTAAAAAATTAGAAAATCCATATTTTACCTATTTAAGTAATTTAGATATATTGTAGTATCTGTTTCAGGGGAAACTGCAACGATGTGTGAAATTCTGTTACAGGTCATACAGCTGAGTGATAGTGCTGGCAGACAGAAGTTTCTTAAATAAACTCTGCCTTCCACCTAGCTGCTCTGCTTTCCCTGATAGTGATACATACCTTTTTACTCATTTTTCCAGTTACTCAAAAGTGGATATTTTTTTTTTTTATTGCTTTGCTAATTCATCTCTGTTCCAAGGTTCTGGACAGGGCTAAACACTGGTAAAAATTATCTCTTCTTTTCTGCTCTGGTAGACCCTATTTAATTGTTCTCCACATCATATTTCAGAGTATTTCCTCCATGCACGACCTTTTTCCTTTTTTTTCCCTCCCTTTTTTTTCTGTTTTTTAAATTCATTGCCTTTTAATCTCTTTCTTCTTTCTTACATCATTCAAATTTTACATGCTGAGCCACCAGCAGCAAGTGAAACTGAACTGGGGAGTAGCTGGGCAGCTCCATACCTGGAGTTCCCTACCAAGTTCCTCAGAAGTAGAGCTCTTTGAAAGGTCCCAGGTGACACATGGTGGCAACCCTTGGAGAAAACGAAGCCCTTGGTCAAGTCTGGTGGTGGAAAGCCTTGGTTGTGAATAGTCTAGTACTGGCTACAACATACACCTGTGACAAAGCAGTTCCTGCTCTTCAGTCAATTCCAACACCTGATTTGAATGGTTTTAGTACAGTGAATCAAATATAATCAAATTCTTTTCTTGAGGAGGCAACTTCTGCTGATAGATGCGGCTATCTTATCTTTCTAATTTACACCAGTTTTGTGGCCTTCCCTCATGTAACTAAGTAAGAGTTCAGTATAAGTTCATCGGTATCTAGGTGAAAGTTCACAGCTCACGACCTAAGGCTTTTTACTAATGCTATACAATGGATTCCATTTGAACTAGGAAGTGACTCCTATAACACTAATGTAAAGCAGAAGTTTTCTCTGTTTCACAGGCAGTGGAATAAGTTCCAGTTCCTATTTCCATAGTCCATGCTTATTGCCATTTCTGTGACTTTCTTGGCATTTCTTGAACAGTCAGATTTCTATTTGGAACTGGGACCAGGACTGACTGTCTCAAGCAGGTAAAACTATGCCACATGCAGGCACCTGCATACATGGGTGTACAGGCTTATCTCTGTCTGGGACACAGAAGATTGAAAGGTATGAAGTCTGAACAGCACTCGGATCTCTCTGTGCCCTCTGTGAAAACACAGCTTAAGACTTTGCACCACTGTTATGAAAATGGGAGATGTTTCTCCCCCATGTGATATCCTAAGAGATAACTGATTGGAAGAGCAGCTGAAGAGCTTGTCTAACTTGATCTACTAGATTGCTGAAAAAAGCAGGCTTTGAACACAGGCATCCTCATGGCACGCAGTAGTTTTCCTGTTAATCCATGGACTATCATGTATTTGTCCATACTAGCATAACTACGTGTGTTACGAGGCCTTCTTTAGTCATGACGTAAAAGCTAAATGCCTCACTTTGTGTAGCAGCAGTTCAAGCTTTTAGCTCTGGCATTTCACATTTCAGTTCCCCACTACATTGACCAAGAGAGTAGCCAAAATACTAGAGTTGCCTCATTAGTGAGATCTTTTATAATATAGGGTTCACGGAGTCCTTTCCCAGCTGTCTGTGTTCCTAATGCTATTAGTTTAATGCTCTAGATGCAGTGGCTGAAAACACAGAATCAGGAAAAAAATATAGGATGTTGAACATTAATCACCTCCAGAACCACCATTTGCTGCTATTAAATATCCCATTGCAATTTTGTACAAGCATAGAGGTGTAGATTCAATAAATTCAACTGAAATGTTCTTTGAAGGGAGGGCAGGAAAGGCTGCTTTCGAGCTCCTTTCTGCCTCCCCTTAAAAATGAAACCCAGAAAGCCAACAACAGCTCAATAGGAGAGGGAAGACATCTGGCCCCTGATGACTCTGCAGAGTACAGTGCTATGATCAATTACATTAAAAATTCATGGCTCGATTGTCTGTGCCATCTGATTAGATGCTTTTCCAAACTGTATAAAGTAATTGGAGATGAGTGAATTATAGATAAACATTTCAGAAGAATAAATTCAGGAGTGTTGGACGTTAATGTAGCTTGCACTTCTTGCAATGTGACAGCTCATGGGCAGTGCAACATGTCCATTCAGGATCCTGGAAAAGGAATTCCCACCTGTGTGCCTTCGAGACTATGAAAAATAACATTTCACTCAGCGTTGTTCAAATTTTCTGGTTCTAGTCAGTCTGGTCTTGGTAGTGCCAATTTTATGACCATGCTACTGATGCCTAGAGAGGATCTGAGTGATAAAAAAGCAAATTTAAGGAGTTCCTTCTCAGCCCGTCCATGCCGGGCTCATGTAAATCTCTGTCCTTCAGTTCGTTTGTTCCTTGTTGTGCCAATTCAACAAATTTGTGAGGTCATTTTGTAAATCAAATCTCTTCAATGAACTGGGGACATTTGGGACAGAGGGAGAGCAAAAATATCTGAGTTGTTTCTTTTAATCCAGACCATTTTAATGTGCTACTTTTCATTTTGTCCCTACAGGTGTATTAGCACAACTGAGAGAATGGTAAATTGTGATCTGGGGACAGAAACAAATGGCTGTCATATAAAAGAAGAGGACCTTTTAAACTAGTTTTGCCACAAAAGGAAAAGTAATTATGGTAGAATGAAAATACTAATGTTTTGCCACAAAAGAAAAATAAAATTATGGTAGAATAATGTACCTAAGGTACCGAATGGTACCTAAGATTCATGTTCTGCAGGGAAGTTTACTTACTGATGAACAGTAAATCTTTAGCAGGAACAGGGTGAGGACATGGTGAACATTCTTGAGTAGCACACATTAATGCCATTATTTTTGGTAGCATCTATTTGTGGGTACTCCAGTTGAAACTAATGAGGATGTATAAGGATATTTACATAGGTATGCTCTGAATACAGAGGAAGGTTGCTACATCTCCATCACTGGAGGCTTGTAAGAACTGATTAAATTGAACATTTGCCAGGAGTGGTTTGTATAGTTGATCTTTGTGTAGTTGATCCTACCCAGGATGAGCTGAACAAACTCGAACAACTTTTCAAGGTTCTTTCCAGTCATGATTTTTATGATTCAGTGACACATGAGACATCCACTGCTCCCACTGGAGCGATGAATTCTCAGCATCCTTGAAAAGCCAAAGTCAGTGTGTGCTTGTCCTGGTTTCAGCTGGGATAGAGTTAATTTTCTTCATAGAAGCTAGCATGAGGCTATATGTTTTGGATTTGTGATTGTTACTGAAAAGTCGGGGAAAGAACTCTTTAATGCCAATGTAGCATTAAAGAGCAGGCATTCTTTATTCGGCGCCGGGTGCATGGGGGATCCTTACGCCTAACACGCACACCAATTTGCGAGAGGCAGGCATTTTTATATGTCATGATCCACATATTCATTATATTTCCTGGAAAAAGTAGCCTTATGTTGATTAGTTCCCAGAAGTCATTTACATAATTTCCCTCCCTTTCGCACATACTCCACACTGTCCTGGGAGGGGTCCCGCAGGTGGTCTCTGGTGGTTGTAGGCCCCAAAGGAATTGTTCTCTTTATCTCTTGTTTGGGTATCAGCAACCTTGATTGCAGCAGTTAGTGTGTAGTATAGCATGTCCCCCTCCTAAGCACATACGTATATATCAACAACTTTGACTGCAACAGGATGAGAAAATGTTGATAACACACTGATGTTTTCAGTTGTTGATAAAGCAGTCAAGGACAGCCCAGCTTCTCCTGCTGGCCTGCCCG
>NW_010511389.1:4593-4815 GCF_000687285.1 Phaethon lepturus
CCAGGACAGCTGACCCAGGCTGGCCAAAGAGATATTGCATACCATATGACATCATGCTCAGCATATAAAGCTGGGGGAAGAAGAAGGAAGGGGGGGACAATTGGAGTGATGGTGTTTGTCTTCCCAAGTAACTGCTTCCCTGGAGATGGCTGAACACCTGCCTGCCCATGGGAAGTTCTGAATGACTTCCTTGTTTTACTTTGCTTGCGTGCGTGGCTTTTG
>NW_010511390.1:0-69077 GCF_000687285.1 Phaethon lepturus
GTGCCTCCTCCGGGCCCTCCTCGCTTCCCCGGTAATGACGGCTTCATCGCAGCAAAAAGGAAATTACCACTTTTCAACAGCTGTGTTCCATCACACCCCCGCGACAAAAGAACCTTAAGTTTCATGGCGACACGAGATTGTCTAGATATAAGGAAATTTTTTCCGTTATAGAAACTTCAGTGGCATTTCCTTATCTTTCCAATTATTCTGTGTTGCATCTCTGCTAATTACGATATCCTGCTGTGTAGGCGTTGCATCAGGCCCAGCAGTCCAGTACACGGACTGAAGATTGGCGCAGTCTTGCTAATTACTCCTGGATGCAGGCTCCAATCCTGCAAAATCATACACTTACCCAGCAGTGCGCGGTGTTTAACATTCACTACCTGAAGAGATTTACATCAAAGTGACATTTTTCAGTGTAACTGCCTTGTAATTGGCACAAAACACAGGCATGGTAACAAACAGCCTTTTGCTTCACGACAGGTCACTGCTTCGATGTGATGGGAGGAGAGTCTGAACGGTGCGGCGGCTCTTGCCGTGTGTCTGCATGCTGCTGCTGGGGCCAGTCTCTGCTTTGTGGGATTATGCCTGTAGCTCCTGGTGGGATACACAGCCAAAGTTTTCTCCTGAAAATCAAACTAACAGAATCCCATGGTTCCTCTCATGCCATCTGTTAGCTGCTTCTTTTCAAGAGCACAGCACCACTTCCAAATCCGTAATGGATTGTTATGGACAACAGAGACACTGGAAATGTATGGGTCTTTGAGTAAATGTGTAGAGAGGAGATGAAGGAGACTGTGCTGTCACCAGCAATGACTGGTAGCGGCACCTGAACTTCAGAACATCCAAATGTGCTTTCCTGATGATGTGTATGGGCGTTACCTAGGACATCCAGAAGCTATTTGCCAGCTGTGACCTTCTATATCTTGATGAAAATAGTTATCCATTGCCATCTGGTCCCCACAGCCAAATTAGCAGACCTAGAAATGGCTTTTTTCTAAAAGTCATTATATTGCTATGGAAAAAGTGATATTGTATCTGATAATGCTTGCCAATTTTCAAGGATTTACTAATACATTTGTGTATGAGTATTTCTGACTCAAACTGTTGATGAAACCACTATTTCTGTTTTCTTTTCATGTTGGTTGCTGGCATTCACAAAGAGAAAAGTTTATTCCTTAGTGTGCTGCAATACCTTTCTTAACTACATGTTAGCTTAACTGATTTTAATGCAGTATAAGGTGCTAGATTCTTCAGAAAATCTTGCTTGTTTTCAGTAATGAGTAAAGGAGAAATTAAAAAGATAGTAGAAGTAGAAGGAAGTATTTTGCTTTAGGGCATGGAGTGATTGCTACCTGGGGAAGGGTCAGGAAGGGAAAAAGTTCTCATCTATAAAATTGCACAGCTGGCCATATGGATTACTGGGCAGGGAGAAGAGCCAGCAGTGCAATACCTGTAGCATCAACATTCCTTCTCTTATCCCCCGAGACTCACTCTACTCCCTAAAAACATTAACAATGAAGCCTTTGACTGGATATTGGCACTGTAGAAAATAAGCATTTAACTACCAGGTAAGCAGCTGCAGGATGACAATGGAGCGTGCCTTTGGGAAATTGAAAGGTAGATGGCAGGTACAAACTAGATGGCTTGAGGCAACTAAATAGTACCTGTCTGGAATAATAACTGTGTGCTGTGTTCTGCACAACATCTGTGAAAACCAGGATGGGACTTTGCTAAGAACTGGGAGGCAGGTGTGGGGATACTTTCAGGATGGAGGATTTGAGTGACTTGCAAGTTGTTCCCTCCTAAATGACAGTTGTTAGAATTTTATACATTTTGCAAGAAAGGATGTATGGTTTTTGATATGCTGCGGGGAATATGGGAGCTGTGCGTTGTGATTTTGCACACCACAACTTTATGAAATTCCATAGAATAATGCATCTCAGTCAACTTGGTGTATGTGTTTGGGTGGGATTTTTCTGTAATCAGGCAGGGATGATCTGTTGCATGTGCCATGTTTTACGAGTTTTAAATTGGGCTCATTTTTAGGTTATGGTACATGATAAATAGGAATGTTTGGGTACTGGAGGTGTCGTATGCACATGGGCTGTGCTGTGCATGCTTTGCACACATTTCTTCAAGATTTCAGCTTAAATTGTAGCACATCCTCACCTCTTCTTTCTCTTCTGTCACAGTGATGCCTTCTTGGCCTGTTGGTTCTTTTCTCTATTTCTCTATACTCCTCTCTCACTTTCTCTTGGTCTGTTAGAAGCATGTGCAAAATCCCCACACTCTCAAGTTTTCCCGACACTGGCAACAAAGGGAAAGTGTAAGCACAAACCCTTTTTGTCATGAAGTGTAAACAGTTGTTGGTTGGTTTCCAAAACAGCAAAAATGTAAAAAGCTACTGTACAAGTTTGGAAGATAGTCCCTTAGAGGTTTTTCTTCAAGTCTTGGGAGACTCTGGTGTTGATAAATCTTTTCCAGCGTTCTTTCGATGTTTTTGCAAGCTGGATTTGCTACTATGCTAAATTCGATTCGCATGGAAAGGCTGTAGGAGACAAAAGGGCTTGAGCCCAGGTAACTTATTAACCACGTGGTTCAGAGAAGGTTATGATGAGGCTGGGCTAGTGTTTGAACTTTTGCAGGCAGCTTTTAACAGTGGATAACAGCCCCAGCTTGAGTGGCGAAACAGCACCTTTTTTTTTTGGCAAGCAGCGGGAAGATAGGGTTGCCATAATTTGTGGTGTCTGGCTTCCCACTATTCACGTGGCTGGCAGAGCACAGCCGCTCGTCAGGAGTGACGGGGAGGGCGGCCCTGACTTGAATGTCTGTTAGCAGGTTACTTTGTATAACTAATGCTGCTTTTTAGATTCTGATTCAGGATGCAGACATGCTCCAAGTTTTCTGTGTAGTTAATTCAATGAATTTAAGGAGGTTGGAGAGGTAACAATGTTTCTTCCTACTAATTTGCACTTTCAAGGTACTGACTCCTTGTACTTTACACGTAACTGCAGTACTTTTAAACCACATTGATTAAGGTTCTACTGTTAAGTAAAGCCTTTTAAGATTTTCATTGATATCAAAGAGCCTTTATGAGGCCTTACTAAAGGAGGAAAAAAGCCACAATGAGCTTTTAACTGAAGAGAAAATGTCTTGCTAAGATTTGTCAAGATAACAAACTTGCACTGGTTTTGTGATTTAATTCCTTGCATGATCAAAATGCAGTGCATACTTTGTAATGAGACCATACAATGCTTGTTTTTCAATAGGCTCTCTTTTCCGTTAGCAACTGAGGTTTAATCCAGGGCGGTGACCACACAACAGGACAGTTTTGAGGTGCTCAAAAATGGGGAAATCTTTAATAGACTCCAGCAGAACTGGTACACGATGGATGTGAGGGAAGTAGCGTGGCTCAGACAGACAGTAGCTGTATAGAGCGTTGTGGCTTATCGTGCTTCTCTTCTTGAACATGCTGTAACTTGGGAGAAGCAGGAGAACTTGGAAAATGTGTTTGCTGACTTCCAGCCAAGCCGATAGTATGTGTCGCTCTGAAAAGAAACAAACAGGCTTTGTATATCTTGAAGTGAAGTCAATTAAGTTTTATCTGTGAAATAAAGGGCTTCTAGCTGTCTGATAGGCCTCTTGGAAGGAGCACATGCTCTCTTTCTTCTCAAGGACCTCTAGTATGGTCTCTGTGTACACAGTGCCGATGGGCTGTATACACTGATGCTCCAGGCTGGAGTCCTGTCCTGATTGTCAGTGTTCAGGTGACTCCTGGATGAATGATTTGTTCTGTAGTTGCCAAGTCTTTATGTTTTTTTGTGGTTCAGGAATGTCCTGCTGTCAGCACCTCTCAGAACTCATTTCAGGAGGGCCTTAAGAAATGTATTGTCTGTGCTGGAACAGGAGCAAGTCATGAACCTTTTTTCTTGCAAAAATGTGAGACAAGGGTTCTAGCATGGATTCAGATAGCATGAAGACAACTAGGACTATCCAGAAAATAAACAATATGGTGACTCTTGGAATAGATGAAAACAAAGATGCAGCAGCTGGTAGTGTGCCCAGTGCTAAATAAAGAGGGGACAGCCTGGCCACTGTGACCCTAATATAGGTCACTTGCATAAACAGAATGGCAATCTGGGACAAGACGAAAAGCTGTGCGAGATGAGAACTGGAAGACTTCCAAATTGTTTTGGTTCACAGGTGTGAGCATAGTAAATATTATTGTGATGTAACTTGGTCAACATAAAATCGCTTCTGATCACAAAAGAAATAGCATGAGGTAATTCAGCAGTTATTTTAATACAAGAAGTTATGTTTTGTGAACATTTTTTTAAAATGAAAACACATCTGTTTACATACTGATATTAATTACTTACTTTGAAAGGCCTCAAATGTTTTCAGGAGTTTGTGCCATACCCATTGCTCTTCAGATTAGAGACTCTATTTTCAGCACACCAGTTGCTGACCGTACATTGTGCCAGTACATTGTCAGCATTCAGTAAAAGTAATAATAAGTTAAGCAGAACTGTGTATCTCCATCGAGACATGAATAGGAGGCTCTCTAAGCATACCCAGAAGGTTTAGCCAGAAATTATTTTGATTGAATTGTTTGTAATTTACAGAAAAGGAAAGTGCTCAGCAATATCCCAAGACTGCAGGTATGGGAAGTGGTGCAGATGCATGGATGATTAAGTAGATTTTTACTTGGATTGAGATAACTCTTAGCTGTCTCCCAGGGTTATGGAGCCCTGCATCTGGAGGCATTATGATTAGGTGAGATGTAGATCTCAAATCCTGACCATTTGTAGCTGGTAGAATTTAATAGCTTCTTTTGTTCAGAGCAGACTTCACAACTTGCTTGAATCCTGATATCAGGCATAGTAATTCCTTATCATTTTTTGGCTAAGGAATTTTTATATTCTGATCTGTGCCAGCCTACTCTTTGTGAACACTGTTAAAGCCTACTTTGTTCATTCTATTCAAAAGTAAATGGTTCCTTTCTGAAGTTTTTCCTGTAGGAGATAGATGTTTGCAGTTGTATCCATCTTGTTTAGAACTCTTTTGAGGTAAGAGGCTCTGCCCATTTCACTGTGCATCCTCCTATACATGGAGATGGAGTGATATGTTGATGAAATAGAAAGGCATGAGAAATGAGTGTGCTCTGCTCTGCTGCCCATAACATGCAAGGTGAAACTGAGCTGGCACCAAGGGAAGAAACTGATGACTTGGTTGGGACAATGGCGGTGTACCTCTTCTAGATCCAACAAAGGGCCAGGAAGCTCCAAACCCATCTCTGGCCTGTGTCTCTGGTGATACCTCCTTCTAATATAAGGCCGTTCCTAAACACAGAGTAGCTCTTCATGAGGTCACTTGCTGTATATCAGGGTGAGGAGAGACTATGATAAATTGCTGCTGCTGCTGTATATACTTTTCATTGTGGGCTTATGACAACTGGCTTTACAGCAAAACTGAAATACTAAATGATCAGACTGTAACGTTCACATGGACATGATTCGTTTCTGTGAGTTCATTCTTCTATTTAGAGAAAGATATTGCTACCCTCCCTTACGCACTGACACAGTTGCCAAAATAACCACTCTTACTAACTGGCAGCTTTAAAAGCCAGCCTGCAGCTGACTTTGAAACAGAAGGTCAGCAAACGGAGCAACAGACTTCAATTTGGAGCTTTAATGGGAGCCATTGACCACAGCAAAAGGCCTTGACAGGAGTGTCTAGAGCGTGCTTTGCACAGGCCAAAAAGTCACTTTCATACTCTTTGAACCTTTTGTATAAACCTATATATTTTTTACTCTGTGGATTTCAAGATGAATGTGCAGCCGTGTGCTAGATGTGGCTATGGGGTTTACCCTGCTGAGAAGATTAACTGTATAGATCAGGTCAGTTGTCTTTCTTTATTATATTGGACTATAATAAATGAATAGACTGGCACTTTTAACACAGTGCAGATCTCTCAGTTCCAAAAATTCTTTACTCATAACTGGGTTCAGAACTGAAATGAGTTAATAATAAGCATATATTTGAAGAAGAATTCTTCAAATTCATGAAATGAATGTTAAAGATCAACACCGAGATTTAAAACTCAACAGAATAATAATGAAATACAAATCATGTCTGTTTGGTTTTTGTTTTGTGGTATTTCTAGACATGGCACAAAGCCTGTTTTCACTGCGAAGTATGCAAGATGATGTTAACAGTAAACAACTTTATTAGCCATGAGAAAAAGCCTTACTGTCAAGCGTAAGTGTGTTTCCTTTTCTTTTTTTTAAAGCAAAGGTTTAAAGTGCCAGGTCATTTTAAAGTAATAGAAGATCACCATTTGGACTAAGCCTGGTCCCATGTATGATGTGAAATTATGTACTGTTAGTGCCTTCGTGCACATCTTTGGATTTACGTGAATCACTTGGGAAACTCTTGTTACTGTATATCCAACTTCCTCACTTGTCCAGTGTGTTAAAAGATACCAAATTAAGTTCCATTTCAGTATTGTGGGAAGAAAATAAACCCAACCATAAAATTCAGTACTTTCCAAATCAGCAGTTAAGAGTTAAAAAGGTTGAGCTAATCATCAGGAAAATGTATAAAATGCAGATTTTGGAGTTGGTTGTTCTAGGAAGTTTTTATTTTATAATGATCAATTCCTGTCAAATTTGTCAGCAGAAAAAGGAGAGATGACAGTTGTTTTTTATTCTATTATTCTCTTTTGTTATTAGAAACACAGCATTGATATGACGATCATTAAAATTAATTTTGCTCTAGGCACCTACTCCATACAATAATAACTTGAATGTAATCTGAGATCTGTGTATGAGTGGGAGAAAAGTTATGTATAGAGAGGTGGAGGCTGGTATTGTGTTTTTGAGAGCTCAAAAAGAACCTTTCTGATGGGCTGTCTGGTACATTCCTAATATAATTTTATACTTTCCTTTTTTAGACATAATCCAAAAAACAATGCGTTCACAAGCGTATTTGAGACACCGATAAATATAAATGCAAAAAAACTGTCAGAAGTGGTAAGTGAGGTAAGCAGCTTAAAGGCCAAATGTGTTTAGCTTTCCTTTACTTTTTGATATCGTATTTGTGTCTTGTTTTAAAAATGGATTCTTTACATAATGTAGGTATGTATTCTTTACTTTCCCTCCTGTGTTCATTTAGAGCAGTAAGATCTCGGCCCGGGTTTGAATCATAATTTTTAAAATTCATTCCCTCATAAGAAAGAAAGATTAGATATGAATTTGCTTCTACTTTCAGAAAGAAAAATGGATAGCAGTTTCTCACCTGCTGTATCTGATAATCTACATGGAAGCATTGTTCACATAAATTGCGAGAGTTACTGCCCAGAGCTATGTAAACTTAGTAACTAAATCGGGGAGGTTTACATAGCCATTTGAAACAAGAATCACCTACTTGCTTTATGATCTCTTCTGAAACTGATACTAAAAGACATGAAATAAAAAATAGATTCTATCTCAGTAGGACATGGGCAAAAATTCTCATAAATACTTTGTCAAGTGTTTCTGACAAACCTAAGATGATATTTCCCTTTTGTGAGAAAACACAAAATCTGGGGAACTTTGCATGCTTTTGCTGAAAATGTTTTGCTAAAACGTTGAGGATGGACTAGTTTCCCATGCTCTTTTAACTGCATCTATCCTCTAAAAGGCTGTTGTGCCCCGGCAAACCTCTAGAGGTGCTCAAAGACTTTTTTCTTTTCCAACGCCATTCTTTTCTGTCTTTCACCGTTTTTTCCAGATACATTTGTTTCAAACTTGCATTTCTAAGAATTTAATGAAAGAAGAAACACAGAAACAGCCAATAATTGATAGCTATCTCACTTCTATGTGTAATGCTATCTGTAATACTATTTTCTTGAATGTCAAGTCTTTTGATACTCTAGAAGTACTATTCACTGCATGACTATGTTTAGTAAGCAAACCAAAGTATTTCAGTGTGATTTGCCATCATTAAAATAAGAGAAGGAAGTTGTATTTCTTAGATTATCGTGTGCTACGTTCATTCTGATGTTCTGTATTAGCTGTACAAAGTTGATGTAGATTTAATAGCCTTTATCAGACACTATCTTTTCTTTAGCATTCTTGTACAGTATTCTTATGCATCAGGATGTGCAATATCATAGGCAGTAACTATTTCAGCAGTGACTATCACACTTACTTTAAACTGTGTATGACAGATCTGGTCAGGAATGAGTTTGGGATTACTGCAGGTTCTATTTCTGTTTTTAGGCAGTGATATGAGACTCTGATGCTTCCAGTGCATGTGAATATACACACCAGACAAATTATAGCTCAAAGATCACTTTCCCTTGTTTTCACACCTAAAGGACCTTCTGTCCTTTTCAATCACATAATGAGGTTCTGCGAGAGAAAATTGCTAAGAAAGTTGCTAAGAAAATTGTAAAGAAGCTGATTCTGCAGTACTTACTTAAAGGTTACTAGAACTCCTGTAGAACTTTTGAATGTAGGAATATTTTTTTATTGGTAAATGTATGAAATAATGCTAACTTGAGAAAATGTTTCAATTGCTACTGTATTGTTGGGTTTTTTTAGGTAAGATTATTGTTTATACAAAAAATGTAACATGTTTCTTCAATCTTAACATAATGGTCTCCCATAAGTCTTACGTTGAGACACCAACTCAAATGCAGAGATAGAAATTCAGCTCCCTCCCTCTACACAGAATTTCTGTGTGAGCAGACTAATCATTCATCTCTCTCTATCTCTGTACTTAATTTATAAAATGTGGATAATGGTACACATGCTCAGTGATTTTTCTGTCCAGCACTCTTCAGGACAGGAACTGTTATTTTTTGCATCCGTAGATAGTTGTATAACAGACCTGTGATTTCAGTTGTATTTCTGTGTGCTGTCATGATAAAATTAACAGTAGGAAAACGATCACCCATGACTAAATGCAGCAGTAATTTACATTTACACAGTCATGATACTTCACAGCCACTGTGCAGGGAAATAGGAGAGTAAAATATTACCCACCAGGTAATAGTTGTTTTATCTAATGCTGCATTGATGTGTTCTGCTTAAAAATTCCTGGGGATTTCAATCCTCTGAGATTACTTGCCCAAGAAGTATTATCTAAAGACCAAATTATTCTTTCACAACTTCATGCCAGCTTTTAGGTCTAATGTGCTGCTGCTTTACATATGTGCAGCTCCAATAATAGAAAAAAATCTTAGGTAGAATCTGGATGTGGATTAGAGAGTAGAGCTTTGACCTTAGGGCTAAACCAAATCTTCTCTTCCATGGAGACTCCTTTTCCAAGAATGGATAGCATGGAGGAAGTACTTGCATAGTCTTTGCATGACATAGAGCTACAGGCTATGTGGCCTTTTTGTACATAAGCAGGTTGGGTTTGGTCTAACGTAAGTGGTTTTGGTCTAACGAGGGAGAAGGAGGAAAAGATGGAGAGTTTTGCAGGCTTTACGAAGGTGGTTGGTATTTTCTTGTGGGCTGTGGAGTTTTGGTGTATCAGATGTGCTTGTCATAGTCCTTTGCTTTCTGCATACGTATCATATATAAATGTGTCTTCAGGGCAAAATTATTAGCTGGCACTGAAAACTAGGCTGGTCTGTAGCAATTGGAGATCTAACACAGAGACACAGGTAAACATTATGACTAGAGTAAATCTTCTTGGGCTGAGTCATGTTGATGCTGCCACCCAGAGAATTAGTTCTGTGTAGTCACATTGTTCCTCTGCTTCTCTTATGTTGGTATTGATGATTTTTGCAGTGAGGCAGGTGAAGGAACTGATATCGCTGAAAGCTAACACAGCAAAAAACTATATACTAATTCCCTGATCCAATTTCCCCAACAGCTGCCTGTCTGATGGTGTCAGTGTGTGATACAAGAAGTGTCACCTAGTAGAGCCAGAGGTGTTTTTGGAAGTAGCCTTCTTGTAGACTGGTTTAAGTTGTAGCTAAAACTAGCAGGCACTTAAATGGATTTGTTGTGGTGGGAACTGCATTGTTTCTGTTGTTTTGCATCCATCTTGGTTTTTTGCTGTAGTTCATGTTACTCCATATCACTGTGGACTAAGAGTCTGTGTTCACCTTTTTTTCTCTCCCTTCTTTTTCCTCTCCTGAGAAGGGGGTGTATTTGTCTGTACTAACAAACTGCTAATACCAAGCCAATTTTTTTTTTAGATAAAATATCGAGAAGAGGGTGAACAATTCAAATCAGTCTTTCAATGGGATGCAAGGTCCAGAGAAATTGAAGCTGCCTATAAAGCCCAACAACTGGCCACCCAGGTAAGAAATACCACTCAAGTCTCCAAGCCCCTAGTCTGCAGAAGACCAAGGGTTGACCTTGGCACTCCTGACTGATAGGGTTTTACTCAGAGCATTTCAATGTTAAAAAAGCCATTGCTTGTTGTTTGGCTAAACTTTTCAAGACAGCATAGCTTAATTATAGCTTAGGGTGCAAGAATCGGAAGACGACAAAGGAAGAGTGTATCTATACAGTTAGCTGTTTGGACTGCTGCATGCACAGCCATAGTCAACATATCTTCTTTCTACTGACACTGAAGCTTCGCAACAAGTGGTTTGATTCCCAGGGGGAATTATTTGAGTCTCACCCCAGGATCCTACATCCTGACATCTCAGTGTCAATTCTTGTTATACCAGCTCTGCCCTGGTATTCTGAAGGTATGTGGAGTCTAGGCCTTGTGCTGTACATCTGCAGAGAGTAAATTGCACTTCTACAGCATAATGTGTGTTTCCTTTTTTTCCTGTCAGCTTAGCTGTTTGTGTATTAAAAGGCAGATGAAGATTGGTGGTTTTTAAATTTTTGTTTTGTAGAATGCTTACTATGCTGCCTATGAGGGAAAATCATGGTACTCGGGAACCATTCCAGATCCTGAGATGGTCAGGATAACACAGGCACAGAAGACTCTGAGTGATGTAAGTGGGATGGTGTTTGGCATAGGTTTATTTTAATGGGCTATCACATTCTGAAGACTTACCAGTGTATCAAAGCCAACCTTTGGTAAGATGTCACCAAAGGAGAGACTGACATACTTACTTCTGTCATTAACAATATTTAACCATGTAAGTGGTTAAAGTCGCATAACAGTGCTATTGCCCATCCTGGAATTCATACATTTATAGATTTATGTAATTGAGAAGCACTTCAGCTACTGACCAATGTTATCTGAGCTGACCTTGGTTATAACCTGATCTAGCAGGCAGTGATGTTTCCCACAGCAGAGCAGAACTCATGAGTGTCTTATTTTCCATAGAGTAGACTTTTAATTGACTGTATTTCCATGACTGATGAAAGTAACTTCTGAATTATGTCTGATTGCCTATGCCCATACAATGGGTTAGTGACCCAGTCAATATAGCCAATTAACAGTGGCTAATTGATATGAATGGGAAATGTTTTCTGTTGCATGTAGGAAATATTTCTACCTAACAAGGTATGAGTTCTACCTTATAAGGTATGAGTTCTTTAATTTGTTTATTTTTAAACAAAGTGATACATATCTTTAGGAAGCAGACATTAAAAGAGGAATTACATTGAACTACAGTGGGTTCTTCTGTAACAACAAAACAAAAAATGTTCATTTTCTAGTTTCAATATACAGAAGAATATGAGCCACGGAGAGGCAAAGGCAGCTTTCCTGCTATGATCACTCCAGGTTATCAGGTTGCTAAGAGAGCTACCCAACTAAGCAGTAATGTAAGTTGCAGTTTTTTAAATTGTGTGTTAGATTTCTGAATTTGGAGAATCCTGGGTTTAGGCCATTCACTTTAGACAGTAGGTTCTATGATGAATATTTGTTGTACTGTTAATTCTATAAAATGAGAAAACTTTAACATGATACAGGAAAAAGGGTTGGCAAACTACTTGGCTTGGGAAGACAATCATATAGGATAAATGACAATATAGGTATTTCCCGAAAGATGTATCAACATTTGCTGTAATTTTATCACAACCTGAAAGAGATTGTCAATCATTCTAAAATGTTTAATTCATTATCTTTATTTTTACTTTATGACTTTATTAATCTATTTACTTACATCTGACTTTTTAGCTTGCTTTATTATTTGAAGTTAAATACCATGATATTGAATAAAAATACTGTAATATTTAATTAATATACAAGCTATTTTAAATATATGCACAGAAAATTGCTTATTTATAAAAATAAACATTCAGCTGAAAAAGATCAAGTGAAAATAAATCCTGTAGAAAAGATTTTAAAGTATTGCATTGCTTTTTGCAAGCACTGCATTGTCATTGCATTATGATTTCAGTGTTTTGGGCCATTAATGACTATTCTCATAACATTTTAATCAAATGTATGGCTCACATAAATCTAGTATAATTTGAAAATTTGATTATCTGGGTCCATTTCTTCTGCTTCCAGCATTCACCTTAAGGAAATTAGGCCTTAAATATACTGATAGCTTGACTGTTCAGTGGGCAGTGTCATGACTGCTGTTGCTCATTTTCTCTTGAAGTTTTCTGATAGAAAACGTGTATTTGCTGCTTATTGTTTGTAATATGTATTTTATATGTTTTCTCCTTCAGGTAGAATATAAGCGGGGACATGAAGAGAGAGTTTCGAAGTTCACCTCTGTTGTAGACACTCCAGATATACTTCATGCAAAGGTTGGAGGACAGCTTTCAAGTGATGTAAGTGAAACAATAGGTTGAGCTGTTTTTGACTCTGCAAGTGGCTCTTAGGATCACTTCAAAATATTAACATAAAGTAAAAAATTAATATTTGAAAGGCAGACTCTTGAAACATTCTTGATCCATTTTACCATTAAGTATTTAATACTTCCAGTCATAAAGACAATATTCAGTTCTAGGCCATTTTAAGGACTAGCTGGCTGTCAGAACTGAAGGCAGAGAAATAGCCTGTTCTATACCCAGCAACTGGCTGCCATGCAAAGTAAAGAAGGAAGCTTCCTTAATTATATTCATAGAGCAGGCATTGTGCAGGCAACTTTAGTATTTTCTTTAAATAACTGTAATCCATCCTATCCTCTCAATGAGACACACAGGTCCTGGAGAAGATATGCTGTCAAGTGGTTAAAGACTACGTTGCAAAGCATACGCATGGAGGTAGATTCACACTTCATGTTTGTCTTCCTTTTGGCAGATGACAGCCATTGAACATCTGACTTGGCAACTTTAAGAACTGATTATGTGTGTAAATAAGATACATTTGATCTAATTGCTCCTGAATTGTCTTGGATTTTCACAGCTGAAATACACAGAAGACTTTGAAGAACGGAAAGGCAAAGGCAGCTTTCCTGCTATGATCACTCCAGCTTATCAAATAGCCAAGAGAGCAAATGAATTAGCCAGTGATGTAAGTGTCCAAAGCAAAATCTCTTTTCGGGAAGAAAATAATTAATTCTCACACAAATTTTGGATTAAAATGTTTACTGATGGAAATTCCATGAGCATTGTGAAGTTATGCTGGCAGTGCACTTCATACACAGATTTTCAAGTGATTGCCTTTTGCAGGGACAAAGCTGATTTTTATGCACAAAGAGAAAATTAGGTATTTTATTTATGAATCAACACTGTGGATTTTTGTGGGCAAAAGTGTCCACTTTACCCAGCCTCCTGTTGCATACAACTGAGAAGGAAAACAATAAGGAGTCAGCTGGAGGTCTTTGATTTCATTATGCCCAACCCAGTATGAGTTAGAGGAACTGAAGTGCAGCTCTAATTTTCATAGCTATAATATTTCTGGGTGACCTTGTATCAGAAGGCTGTGTTTGCAGAGCTCTGGTTTGCCATGACTTTCCATGCTCCCAATGGGTCCTTACAGTTTATTCTCCCATTCCTTCTCTTGTGCTGTTGCAGGATGAGGCGTTTATGAAAGTAGTTTCTTGAATAGCAATTAAATATATAAAGTATACACACACACACAGAAACACATGCATATATTTGACATAGATATAGATTTGTAAAATATATCTTTCTATTCCACTCATTTTAATCTCATTTTTGTTGTTTTTTTTTAACTCTTTGGTGTACTGAATTGTATGGGCTTTCTTTTCGTCTCCAAACATACCAAAACCCCAACACCCCTGTATTCTTTAAAAAGCATTGTAACAGGACATCAATATTGCTTCAAAATCTACAGTTAATCATGTTTTGTCATTGGAAACTTAAAGGAAAGTTTTTTTTGTTGGAAAAAATAGCATATTGTTGCTAACTAATGGAAGTGAATTTAAAACGTTAAAGATTCATTGAGGAAAACAGAGAAGAGATCTGTAATTTTGAAGGCAAAAGGAACCAATTCTAAAACATTTAAATGTTTTTGTTTGCCTTTGATCTGTGGAAAACCCTTCATTTATGTCAGCAAACACACATGGTGATTAAAGGGCAGAATCAGGTTATAGGCATTGTTTTGACTTCAGCAAAGGTAGTGTAAATCGTGGTCTGAACTTGAATGTTGATGGCCTAAAATTCCCTTGATCATTGGGGATATCAGCACCTTTCAGAAGCAAACCCATTTATTAATGGCATTCAGATGACCCTGTGGTAAAAAAAAGTGCTCTGTGGTAACCATGAATTTACATTACAAGCAGTTCTACTTTTTTTAACCTGCTAGACCATCAGGGATTAGCCACGGACAAGCAGGGGTACTGAACATGCTGAACTAATGATCTGGGTTGAACTGGCAAGTCTCATGTTCTCAGTGCATTATTAAAAAGTACACCACTATTTTTGTTTTTATATCTTCAAGTGGCATATTTGACTTCTGTAGATTGTTGGCAATGGGAATTCTGACAATCTTTTATTGTCAACATGTGCATGTAATTGATTATTATTTGTTATACAGCATCTCTGCACCAGACTAAACTAATCCAGATGATTCTTTTTCTTTTCTTTTTTCCTATTAGGTAAAGTATCATCAAAGATATGAAAAAGAAATCAAGGGAAAAGCCAGCCATACAGCTGGAACAGATGTTACTTTTGCAACAGAAAATGTAGATCGATATGGCCAGGTATGCAACACGCAAGAGATACCCGTGCTGATGTTGATCATTGCACTTGGAACAGGTTTCCCAGAGAGATGGTGGATGCCCCATCCCTGGAAACATCCCAGATCAGGTTGGACGGGGCTCTGAGCAACCTCCAACTAATTGAAGATGTCCCTGCTCATTGCAGGGGGGTTGGACTAGATTACCTTAAAGGATCCCTTCCAACCTAAACTGTTCTGTGATTCTATGATTCTGTGATTACTGTGGCTGATTGCTCACAACTTTAGAAACTGCAGTGAGATCTATTTTCACTTAGCTTTCCTGTATCAGAAAGCAAACTCTCAAAGGAAAAGGAGGTGTGCAACAGCACCATGCTATGAATGTGTCATATATTTGGCATTGACAAATGACACTACAAGGTGCATGCACTGCCACTGCATGATCCTTATGGTAGGGTCATTCCAAAAGGTGAGCCTTACTTTGGCAAATTTTATCCTTGTACATGTATGCACTATAAGTTTCTATTGTGATGTTGTTACATATCGCACTGAAATGTGTTTCCTTGTGGAAACTTTCCCATTCCGTGAGAAATAAAATGTAAATTCAGTTAGGAGAAGAAGTTAAAGAGCTGTGAAATGGTAGAAAGTTAGCAGACAGTTAAGCATCTTTTCCCTGCCAGTATTTTTAGAAATCTTAGAAGCTTTGCAGCTCTAAATGTGTGCAAGTGGCACTGAAGACCATACACGATCTCTTAGATTTCAGCTCTCCTACAGAAGTGGTATTATAAGCTTGACAAGTTGTAGTTCTGCATTTGTGGAACCAAATAGGCTTTAGTTCTGTTTTGGTCTATGGCATTCATTTTGCTTTTCTTTCATTTTTAAGGGAATACAGTTATTTTTGCAGTCTCCCAAAATGCATCCAAAGTCCTATTCTAATTAAGTGAGGGAAATAGTACAGCTAAAGAGAACTGAATACAGCTAAAGGGAATTTGAAAGGAATTGAATAATGTTTCTTTATAAACACAACTGTATGATTAGGCTTAGGTTTTTCATCTTAGCTCCTCATGAGACCCATATACTTTGGAGAAATGAAGGAACAGGGAATATATTGTCCTAAGACATTTGGGAGTTTAAAATTTCTTCACTTCTTTTGTCTATACCGACGTGCAAACCATCATTGAAGAATATGAGTTCAGAATATATAGCAATGAAGCCTTCCACTAGTTTCTGTCTTTTGAACCACTATAAGTTTTAGTAAGAATAAACAAATAAAATTGATTTGAAAAAGCTCTAATTGCATTTTCAAGCATTGGAATGCTGCTATCTTTAGAATTAATTAAAGTTTTTTTTTCTTTGAAAGCATCTTTGAAACTTCAGTCACAGACTTTAAAACTCAAATTAAATTTGATCTTCATAGATTGGATTCTGATATTTTTATTCAAATAAAATAGAGCTACTGGAATTAATGGATCTGAGTGAGGCCTGATTTAACATGGGTAACGGGATTAGCTTTCTAACTGTTGAGATCATGAGGGTACATCATACAAATATATAACATGAGGCAATTTAAGGAATCTTACTGTAAAATTCCTGTGTGCTGAACACCTGCTCTGTTCATGTTTAAAAATCTTAGAATTGGCCAAAACTAATTATCTGGAACTTTTAAAATACTGTTTTGTAATATGAGAAATATTAGAAATTATGTAAAAATGTATTTGAGAAAGTTAGAAGTAAAAGAAAATGGCATGTTAGTCTGAAGAATTCAGACTCATCAATGGCATTTTAAAGAAACTAACGCAGCTGATTAGTCAAGGATATTTTTTATTTTCTGTGCCTGTTTATAGGATAATTTAGATACAATAACTATAATTACATTACATAGTTCACAAACTTATGGTATGACCTATCTTATTGTGTGACATTGATGATGCACAAAACGACTTACAATGGATTGTTTGGTATTGAGAAGTCACGAGAGATACCCCAAATATTTATAGTCCTTTCTATCTGTGCTCTCCATGACATTCATGACATGGCACATGTTCTTTTTTCACTTAAACAGTCTCTTTACTACAAAGGATTTGCAAAAAATAATACAGACAAGGCACATTACACTGTATCTTACTCCTTTGTATACTTACAATAGTCTCCCCAGATCTTGCCATAGAAAGCTTTGGGATGGTCATTGTGTATTACCATTTTTAAAAAAGTTCCAGTATTTTGTTATTAAATTATCAAAAGGCTTTTAAAATCATTCAAACATTTACACATAAATGTATCTATAGATAGATTTAAGAGTGTTAATTCCATAACAATTGGTTTTTTTTTAAATCAAGCAAATGGAATTTTGTGATTTCTTTCCTTAAGGAGTTTACCACTTTAATATCAAGATAGTTCTGCTTCGTTAATGAATTCCTCATCAAAATATATCACTTCATTAAAGAAATACTATTTTTGGTCCGTTATGATGTGAGAAATGGCCATCGAGATATCAAGAGACTTCTGTCATGTCACAGAGGAAGGCTGACCCTACACTAAACTTGGAAAGTTTAAGCAAATCTCCTGGCTGCCCAAAGCATTAGATATAGTTTTCCAGGGAAAACTATAAAGTTTTTGACAAAAAGAGGGGCTAGCAGATATCATCTCTGTAAGAACTGAGGTGTGATTAGAAGGATGTATATCATTATATACTTGAATGTTTATCTTGACGGTAGCTAATTGCTACCTAAATTTCTCTTGCATTGCAACACAACTAATTTTACAGGCACAGTTAATTTAATGGGTAATTTTATTCTTAAGGTTGATCATTTTATTCTCTTTTTTATTAAAAAAAAATACAATGAAGCAATGAACTTTCCTACTAACAAGGACTATGGGGCTTTGTGAAATCACCCAAGGCCCCACCTGCTCATGTATGATGAGTAAATACTCTGAATTTTCTTCAGGATTATATCGATGAGTATGAAGGACGCAGAGGGAAAGGAAGCTTTCCTGCTATGATCACTCCAGCTTACCAAAATGCCAAGAAAGCAAATGAATTAGCAAGTGATGTAAGTACGAAACCTGAATCAATACAATTCATCAACAATTAAAACCAGCAGTTTGTCAGAGCAGTGCCTGGGAGGAGAATGCTAAAATTACACTTGAGAAGTAAACAACAATGACATTTCACTGCATTGCTGGGAACTGGATGCCTCAGGGGATTAATAATATCCATTAATAGAAAGGGACACAGCTCCGACTTGCGTGAAGGAGGAGATAGATGTAGCAACTAATGGGGATCCCTACTGTTAGGTTAACCCTCCTGGCAAATCTGCACCTGCATTATTAATGAAACCTTCAACTGCCTTAATCATCCTGTGGACTACTGTGGTATTCCCAGTAGTGAATAAATGGAGGATGAATGAGCTGAACTGGTTTTGATATTTTGATGTATCATGCCTCTGGCATAATGCAAGTCATATGGAGGAAAAGAAACCATAGAGTTTGTTACTTTGCAAGACTGAGTTCTAGGCTGAGGATTTTTAGTTTTGTGTGGTAAGCTAAAGAATTGGCAAAAAAGGTGGTAATGTGTGATTCCTACATGCAACCTGTTGATAAAACAGCCTCAATCGTATTTGAGGAGACCATTGTAGTGACAAAAAATGGGTCAGACTGTAGGTCACTCCCTCATGGCTGCTCTGAAGGGTTCCTGCGAATGACAACCTTTGTAGTGTGGACACCTGTCTGCCATGGGGACATCTGAGCTGATGGGCTCAGTTTGTTTTCTGAGGAGCTAACAGATGGTTGAGTCTTTCAGCTTGTACTAGCCTGGCCTAGACACTAGCAGTAAACTAGAGTGAAAGGATCAGTCATATTCTGTTACCTGAGCTTGTGACTGAGAGAATATAAAAACCACGAAACCTTCTGTGACCAATCCCTGTTTTGACGACAAACTCAGTGATGCCCTGTTTAAACACGAAATATTTAACCTTTCCAGACAAAGATGGCAGTTTCACAGGTTTTCAAAATGCTGATGGTCAGCAGTTTCCTTATTAATTTGTAATACCTGGAGTGAGGGGAAGCATTGGTTCATGACAGTGACCTTAATACAGTAGAGTACTTATCAAGCTGCTTCATATCTTTAAAGCCTGAGAAACAGTGTGCAGACTTGGAAAATAAAATAAAAGGCACTTTGCACTTCAGCACATTGCAAATCATTTGTTCATTTTATATTAGGAGTCTGATTTTTAGAGCAGTAACACAAGATGAACAATACAAGCATCTCATTTTATGCAAGAACTATTGAAATATATTCCCAACAGGTTTTTTTCTGGACAAAGTCTGGCAAAAGAACAAAATAGGTATTAACTGTCTTCACCCATCCTAGCTCAATTTAAGTCAGTAACCTGACATCCAAACTAAATTAAGAGATCCCTTATTTTAGTATTGATTTGGTAGAGAAATATAATTGTCTTAAAACATTGTAAGTGCAAAAAGTTATAGCTTTCTCAAAAAGCTGGTTTCTACAAATGGAAAAGTTTGCAGAGCACTTGATGACTATCTTTAATTCTCTGACTAGAAGTCTAAAATTAAAGTACTGAGAATTAACTTCAGTAATAGAAGAGCACACAAGCTCCAACCAGTCACTAGCCAAGAATTTGCTAGTTATCTGTTCAAGCTACGAACAACAACCAGTGCTGTTCAATCTATGTAAAAAATGTATTTAAAAAAATGCTGTCTAGTGAAGTGGCTTGGCAGGGATTGTTAGGACTGTGATATTATATGTGATTTGTTTCAGGAAGTATTTCAACTTAGCAAGTTCTATTTGCTTATCAAAGCAAGAATAGGAAAAATCTTATCCCGACTCATGAAGCCAGTCTAAATAGCAATGGTGGAAAGGTAGACATCTATTTTATAATTTTCCCTACTTCTTTTCAGATAAAATACAAGAAAGATCTTTCCAAGATGAAAGGTGCAGCTCACTTTCACTCCCTAACGGCTGAAGACAACTTAGTCCTTAAACAAGCCCAAAGTGTTAACAAGCTTGTCAGTGAGGTAAGGGGTTGAATTGATCTGTTAACAAGTTTGAGAGCAGCTCATACAAACATTTGTGTCTGATGTGTAAGGACTACAAATATAAAAAACTGTTGTTCTTATCACCCCGTATGTAACAAATACAATTTGCTACACAAATACTGTGTGTAGCACAGTAACTGGAGAAAAAGGTGTAGGAACAGATCTTCGGATGCTTTTATCTGGAACTTCCAATGATCTGTATGAAAGTATGGGAAATTAACCCCAGAATAGTAATTCTAAATCTGGCCACATGAAGAATAGAAATCTAAAAAATCCCTGGATTGTGCTGTTAATGTGCTGTGAAGTTATAATCATAAATTCTTTAGGATGACTTGGGTGTGTACCTTAGAGTGTTTCAAAGAAGGTTCTACTGATAATTAGAAAATAACACCAACAGAGCCAAAATTTGTACCATTCTGTTAATACAGGTTTCTGTTTTTTCCATCATTTGAAAGACTGAGTTACTGATAATGCATTCTTCTTCTGCTTGGTAAGGGAAGATTTCAAGGGAATTCTCTGTAGACTCTGAATTATTAATTTATTTATAGTGTCATATCAGCTATAAAGCTATTAATAAATGTGAGTTTCTAGAACTTCCCCATGGTAGTTTAAAAACTTATACTCTTGAGATGTCAAAGTAGAAAATCTTCAATAATGAAAAACCCCTGGAAGCAGGACTAGAAGGGGCCTCCTGAGCCAATGTTTCCTGGCTCCTGCTGTTTCGGCACAGTATCATATAATCCTCCTCTCCTAATTTCTAGCCTACATTTATTCCTCTCCACTTTATTACTATTGTGTTTTGTGCCAACATTGCCCTTTACTTTAAACAGTTCTTCTTCCTGCATGATTGCCTTTCTGATATGTTTGCAAATAGATATAATTTTTTCTCTCTGCCTTTGTTTTCCTAGACTAAGCAAGTCAAACTCATTTCTCAGTCTTTCACTGCAGCTGTTACAGGCAGAGTACATGTACCTTAAACAGGAATGGCTGTAAGAGTACATAGGTTGTTGATGAGGTCTTGCTGCAACCTGGTACATAGCATGCACACTTCCCAGTGCCTGCTCAAAAGTCTTCTCTTACTCCTGCCTTGGACTCCATTTGCCTTTTTCATGGCTGTGTTGCTTTGGCATCTCGCCATCTTTCTGTGGTCAGCCTACATATGAACAGTTTTCTCTTTCTTAGCCTTTCCAGGTGATGAGCTCTTATAGCTGAAATTTTTATGACTACTCCCTGCGTATATTAACCTCTATATTGATGAACTTAGTCCCATTTCTATTACTCCTTTTAATATCACCTCCAACATTCCTACTTCAGAACAAAGGTAATTAATGAAAATATTAAACCAATTCTGTTTTTAAACTTACTCTGAAGAATTCTGCTGGTAAACTTCCCCCTGTTCAATCCTTCCTGTTGAAAAACACCCATTGCTTTTTTCTGCTTTCATTTGCTCCACACTCACCTTAAAATTCCTTCACAGATCCTTGTTTTTGTTAATAATTTTCCCCATGGCACTGTCTCGTACACTTTGCTGAGGTCCAAATGGATGAAATCAATTGCATTTCTTTTGCCTGTAAAACGAGAACCGAGTATATGAAAATCATCTTCATATTAATTTTCATCATATGCCACCTGATGAAAGCCCTGTGTCAAAATCTCTGAACAGTGGGTCTGGCTAATAAAAAGTGTGTGGAGGAACTTGACAGAGCAGGTTAAGGTTTTACCATATCTTTCTCCTGTGCATTTTTGTCACTAAGGTGGAGTATAAGAAGGATCTTGGAAACAACAGAGGCTACAGCATGAACTACTGTGATACTCCACAATTCAAGAATGTGAGCAAGATCTCAAAATTCACCAGTGATGTAAGTTTTCAGTACCTCATGTGTGGCTTGCTTAACCTGGTAGCTGCTGGAATTGGAAGTCACCTGTGTGTGTGTTTCAGATAAGTGTGATCTGGGAATTTGGTTATGACTGATTTTAACGCGTCGGTGCCGCACCTATCGTAGTCTGTCCTTACAGATCAGTGGGTCTCATTTTATACAGGATTATGAAAAGAACTATTATGATATATGGAAGAGAGGTTACTTAAAATGGACTGCTAGTCTATACAAGTAACTGGCAGTTGTTACTCTATCATAATTCTTACTTATTTCACTGTGTGTCTCCATTTCCTGACTGGAAAGATAGGCGAAAGATACTTTACCAGAGTTAATGTCACATGTTTACTGCATGAAAGTAATCAATGTTAATAATGATACTGCTTGTATCTCATGATAACAGAAGTATAATTTTGCTTTATACTGCTTGCTATCATTCACTGAAATCTAGGAGAAGTAAATCTTTTGCCATAGAGATGAGATGGTAGAGTAGTTAATTTATCTTATCGCATTTCCTGCTC
Source organism: Phaethon lepturus (assembly GCF_000687285.1). NCBI lineage: Eukaryota > Metazoa > Chordata > Aves > Phaethontiformes > Phaethontidae > Phaethon > Phaethon lepturus. Next base: position 22,466 of record NW_010511390.1, read on the forward strand.
TGGTCTTGGTGAAAGCTGCACCAAAACAGTCCAGTTTTGGTAGATGATTATGTGTTCATTAATGTACAAATAATGCTTCCCTGCAACTTTGTTCCAATATTTATTTCTGATTAAATAATATGCAGCAATAGAATGCAGAGGTATCTCCTTTATGTGACACCCAGGTGATCTGAAGAATGTGTAAATGACATTTTAAAATAGGAAACTCAGAGAGGGTTTTAGTTTTTATTTTTTAAAGTACCAAGGTTGTTGTGGACTCACAAGTTTCTGTAGTGGTTCAATGCTAGTAAACCACAACAGTAATAATTTGTCTCACTGCCGTAACACATGCAAACTCATAGAAAAATTAAATATATTTTCTCAGAGTATTTTTACTTATTTTGTACAGCTTAAATACAAAGAAACCTACCAGAACCAGATGAAAGGTCATTATGTAGGTATCGGCATGGACAAGCGAATGCTACATGCCATGAAAGTTGGCAGCTTGGCAAGCAATGTAAGTCTTTTTTAATCACACTTGTATGATTGTTGCTTTCTTGTCTTTAAGTTTTCCCAGAATTAAGTTGATAGAAAACTTTAGATCATATTATACTGGGGATCTGAAGGATAGGTATGCTGCGAAGAGGGGAAACTCTGGAAAACCTTTTGTACTGATTTATAGCTCACTGTATGGAAGAAGTTAAAATAAGCAAATTCAGTGATCTGGCAACATACTGAGCTCCTTCAGTTTTCTTTGACATCAGTAGGATGCTGAAGGTTGCTTGCCACCACCCCCAGGGTCAGGCCTTTGCTGAAAAAGCAGTCTTTAATGAAGATTTCTGGATTCCAATTTAATTTACTGGGTTAGTCAAGAAGCTATTTCGTTACATACCATTCCTTCAAGTACATTATTTACAAATCTCTAAGAAGCTTGAGAACGAAGGAGAAAGATAAAAGAGATGTGTCATAGGTGGAAGTTAAGTTAATGCTCCCACTGTTGGCATTGGATTAATTGAGGAGCTGAAAAAGAATCAATTAGTGGCTAAACTATGCAAATAATTTCATTTTCTTTGTCACTCATGACATTGAACTTGCTTTGTTTCCTGCATTTAATATTAATATTATTGTTTCTCCTTTCCTCTTGACTGATAATTATTCAAACAAATGACAGCTTAAAAAAAAGAATGATTTCTTTTTTTGTTCTCCCTGTGTTTCAGATAGCCTATAAATCTGATTACAAACATGATGGTGTTGACTACAATTACCCAGCTACTCTCACTCCTTCATATCAGACAACAAGGAAGTTGGTCCCTTTGAAAGATGTAAATAATTTTATGTTGTGTTTTTTTCCTATAACTTGAATGGCTCATCATGACTCCGTAGGAGAGACTGTGATAGATTGCATGTGTCAAATGATGATTTAATCATGGGAGCAAACAGCTAGTGATAACAAAGTTGGAGTAAAAAAGTGCAGGGAGTCAAGAGGGCTCAGAGGAATAGAAAATGCTGCCATCTCCTGTCATTGGCTTCAGTTCAGCACAAATTGTACAGTGATGTGAAGTGAGTGAGTTCTGCCCCATCCCTAGTCTGTGTTGTAAAATGTCTCACCGTCCTGGGTAGCTTCAACAGCAGCATTAAGCACTGAAAGGACAAGGAGACTCAAGCAAGCTTCTCATCCTTTGTGAATTCCCTCAAGATAGGTGTTCCCCTTCGAAGGGGAACTAATTGGTCACATAAACTTCCTTATGCCTGTGGTGCATGCAAAGGAGGTGCCCTCTGTGTTCTACCTCTTCCAAGAAAAAGATGGTAGCATGAAGAGGTAGAATTGAAGAACCCTCATGTTTTTGAGGAAGTACTTCATACACTTCAACTGTAAGATGCACTATTGCCTTTTGAGCAGTAATTGCAGCCTTGCCTTTGAAAAAGCTTTAAAAAAGTAGTTCACTGTTTGATTGCTTAGTGTGTGAGACAGTTGTATTCTTAAAGAGTTCAAAGTAAGCATGAATGCATGTCCAAAATATACAAATTAGTTCTACCCACTCTAAACATTTCAGCACTACCTCTTGGCTCTACAACTCATAGTCAGCATCTGGTTTTGGAGCACGTAAATCAACTGGCCACACAGACTCAGTTGCGCTAGTCATGATCATCATCTAGTAGTGTGAAAGAGTCCCAGGGCTCATCTGCTCGCTGAAAACCAACATGCTTACGTTGAACTCTTTAAGAATACAACTCTCTCACGTACTAAGCAATCACAAGTAGCCATAAATACAGAGTTTCAGTTAAAAATAAATTATCCTTTTCTGTGGAAGTAAAATTCTGTCTCTGTAAAGAAATGAACTGTTTTAAATCCCTTGATTACTTTGGACCTATGCGATAATTCAAGCCTTTTTTTCCTAGTTTTTGTCATTATGTCAGAAAGAACAAAGTTTATGTTAAGGATACTGAGATAAGAAGGTTCAGATTAAAATTGTTTCAGTAACTCAAAGTCGCTGGAAATATCCTCCACTTTCCTAGAAAAAAGTGTTCTTAAGAAACTAGTTTTAAGCAAAGTGATTTGTGATGTTTGCAAAGTGGTGATTAACTACAGTCAATATTAATTAAGTAGTTAAGTAATTAATTAAATAATAATTGTGTCCTATAGTGTAGCACTGAGTCTTTTGGCAGCAACAGGTTTAAAGGAAGCTTCTCCATGATTTTTTATCTTGCATAATTTGGGGATATAAGATATTTATTTTATAGCTTATTATTCCTGCTACCATTTTAATGTATTAGGAATTTAGTGCGCTCCAGTCCTATCAATGGCTGACATTAAAATTAAAACTTTTTCTTGTACCATAAATATATATTTTTTTTTCTTCTCTCATCATCCACACAAAACTCTTGCCACACAGGGAAATTCTGTGGTTAATTATTATGTTAAAGCTCAATAAAGACAATTTGCTCTGCACAGCACTACAGTGGGTGAACCTTTTAATAGACAGTTACAATGTTTCTTTATAGAGAAAGTCTGATAAAGATAAAAATAGTCTGAGTGATGGTTAAGGATATCAGTTTGATAGGAATGCTTTGGGGACCAGCTGAAATTGCATCTTTTTCAGAATTTGTGGTTTTGAGGGGAAGGGGTGAAGCTCATTTTCAAAGTGGAATAAAAACTGTGACCTCAGACTAGAAAATTTTCAGAGCCTTAACTCAGATCTAATCCAAGAGATCCTGGTGTTTTTCCTCATCTCAATTTATTATGGTTTAAGTAATGGTTTATCAAGAGTATTAACTAACAAAACTTTGTTTTCACAATCTCTCATTTTCCATTTTGAAAATATCTTCATTTATTAAATATTTTTTAAATTTTATTTTAAATTAGGTGAACTACAGGCAAAGCATAGACAAGCTGAAGTACAGCTCTGTTGCCAGCACTCCACAAATTGCTCAAGCCAAAATAAATGCACAGCAGCTCAGTGATGTAAGTTTTATCATCGTTAGCCATTGTTTATTAGAATTATGTGATAGTTTTATTTCATAGCATTTGTAGCACTTAACTGTTTTTACTGTTGATAGTTCACCAGCAGATTTACAACCAAAACGAGAATACAAATTGAATGAAATCACTTCCAAAAGTGTGCCAAGCATACCAGTAGATTTAATATATTTTCCTCTATTTTTAGAGTTATATTAGTGTGGTTTTTTAGGGATTTGCCTTTTGTGTATTTATTAATGCGTATTTTTTTAATGAGATATTTTCTACTTTTAGACAATCAGTAACTTTTCTATTTATAGAATAATTATTCTACTTCCTAGTACCTAGGTAAAAGTTATAAATGCTTTATTGCCCTCATATTTATGTCAGACATACCTATGATTGTATCAACATATGGCACTAATAGCCTGAAATTCAACAGCAGTCAATCAGTGTAATGGTCATATTTTTAATGAGTTGAAAATAACTGAATTTGTTGTTGACTTTTTCAATATATGGCAGTTGAACTACCGAGCCCAGTATGAGAAGACAAAAACAAATTACAGTCTACCTCAGGATGTACCTCAGTTAGTCAAGGCAAAAGCCAATGCTGAGCTATACAGTGAGGTAAGCCAAGCAATATTGGTGGAAATATTGGTATTCATGATGCCGATAATAGACAGAAATTAATGTAAAGATGATGACACTGTTCCTGGAAACATTTATTATTTATCACCAGTCTTTACTAAACAACATGAGATATTGTAACCAGAATAGGTAGGGAATCAATCTCAAGTGCAGTGAAACTGCTAGACTTTTTTTTTTCCAAGACATTTTCAGATGACTTGAATTTGTTTCAGTGTTCACTTCACAAAATTAACTTCTCAGGTGGTATTTGTATAAAGAATCAACATTTGCACAGTTCTAATAACTCAAAGCCCACTGAAGTCAATGGAAAGAAACACAGTGACTTCAGTGAACTTGGATCACTCCCATACTCCCATTCATAATTCATGACAATATGTAGTGATTTACTTAGAGATCTGGGTGGTAAAATCAAGCACTTGCGGGAAAAGTATTTTTCAGGCCTCCATTATTGTAGATAGTTTTGGAGGGAAAGAAGCCCAACAGGACAAATAAATGCAAAACCAGAAAAAACCTCCAGATTTATTACTGGTATGACTATTATTTTTGAGACAGTTTCATAATTTTGCATGGTTTTGAATTAGCATTGCTGCAAGTTTTTCCTGGCGTGTTCATACCTTGTGTTCTTCCCCTAGGTTTTGTTGCATTTGCATTGGTGGAGTGTTGTGGAGCAACTCTCTTTGTGGCTATAATGTGTTGGGATGCAGACTCATTGTTAGATACTAGTAAAATACGAACATACTTTTCATATGTTCATCAAAACATTCATATGAACATCAAAAATATGAACATTTCATGAAATATGAAATGCCAGATCCAGAAATCCTGGATGCTTCATTAGGTGCATGCATAGTATGCATGAAGGCATACTTGATCCTGCTTTAATGGAATTTCAAGTAGAACCTTGAAAAAAAGCTTCAACAACTAGTACTTTAACTTCCATTAACTTTCAGAAGTTAAGCTTGTGATTCTCATGCATTTCATCTACGTTTGTGATATAGTGTGGCTCACTTCTGTGTGTGCTTTTGAAGCAAATCTCCTGATCATAAGGGTTGTTTCACTGAGCTTTGCTTCACATTGTGGGGTGGTTTGAGAGCATGAGCTGGATTCCTTTTGAATGAAGCCAAACTGAAAGATGGTCTGCAGCAGCTCACATAAAGAACTGCAGCTACAAATAGGCATTCAGTGCATGGGACCTGACTAGCTCTAGTTTGGCGGGGGAGGGAAGAAAAATCCTGAAATGAGTAGTGTGATGTCTGATTCTGAGCACCAGCTGTTCCGCCCTATAGATCCGCTCCTATTGATCTACAGGATTTACATACGTAGACGTAACCACAGGCACTTTTGAAAAGCCTTCCCTTCTCCATGCCTGTTTAAAATTGAGTTATTGGTGAATGTTCTGGGGTTTAAAGTGCCTGTAAACTCCAAGAATAAAATTCTTGAGTCAATCCTGGTCAATTAATTATCACAAAATGATAATGAACTGTGACCTAAGAAGGTTCCAGTTTGTGGACTGAGCATATTTACACTTCTGTTTTGTTCTTAGCGATTTTCATGTTCATTTGAAGATTTTGCATGTTTATGTGTTACTGACATGTTGCTGTCTTTTCTTTCTCAGATTAAGTACAAAGAAGGCTGGGAGAAGAGTAAGGGCCGGGGCTTTGAAATGAAACTTGATTCTCTGCCTTTACTTGCTGCCAAAGCTTCGAGGGATCTTGCCAGTGATGTATGCTATATTTAATTACCTAGGAATTATTCTTTATGTAAGTTGCTATAGCACAGGGAAATAAAACTTAGCTCACTTCACCTGGATTTTTAAGTCCTGCATTTGGATGTTCATCTTTCTCAATGGCTGATGAACAGCTGGAAACTTTCTCAGACTCTGCTATGAAATTTTACTCTCTGAAAATTATTTTTTTAAATACAAGTGTACAGAAGGAAGCAAAATTTTCAAAATAGCAATGGCTCAATCCTCCCATAGTAAAATTCAGTGTTTTGAATGGTTTATAGCCTCAAAAATGCGGTTATCATCCACTGCAAAGAGAATGCATACTTCTTCAGTCTCCTCCTTTAATATAAACACATGTATGTAAAAAAAATTCCAGATGAACTCTTTTAAAAAGCAACTTATCTCATGATTCTTAACCTGTGGAGAGGCAGAAAAGGAAGAAACTTTTCCTGCAGCTGGAAAGTGTTTGGCAATGATGGTGATTCTGAAATCCCACCTCATTTAAAAAATCAAATCTTTAATTCCTTGCTTGGTTTTTACATGATTGATTTCTTATCTTTTGCTTTAAGAGCCAGATAATATAGGTAATCAGAAGACTTTAAGTTTATAAGCATATCCACCTCAGAGGTGTGAGCCTTGAAGAGTAAGGCTCACAAGGGTAAACTCGCACCTTTGTGAATTTATGATAAAATATGGGAAATCTGAAGTAATAAAGTGAGAATCAAACTAAGCCCTTGCAAATTTTAACCATCCAAATCGACAGTGAAAAACATATTGCTTATCTCTTGGATAATCGGAAATGTTCTTTGACTTAAACTATTTTTTTCAGATTAAATATAAAGAAGAATATGAAAAAACAAAAGGGAAAGCAATTGGAACCAAAGATTCAAGACTTTTGCACTCTCTGCAGGTGGCCAAGATGAGTAGTGAGGTAAATTATTTATTTCTCTTATTCAAAAGGTGTTTTTCATAATTATTAATCTTTCAGCAACAATATGCGATCTACTGCTGTTATTGCTTTCACTAGAAGAAATTCTTGGAAGTGTTTAACAAAAATTGGTTTCCTTCCTCAGTCTGTTAATCTGGAATGATTGCACGGTGTTTTTGTTCTCACAGGGAATTTTTGGTTAACAGTGTCCTTATTTTAGGGCAGAAAAATAACATCCTGTTAAAACCCCAATATAAACACTTTTAGATAAAACATTCAAGCAGATAAAAGTATGTTTAAAAGTAAGATGTACTGTAATAGAGAAAATGTCTCTAGAGTCTGCAAAATTCATCCTTCCATCTGTTTTGCTGATCCCTCATAGGAACTGATTTCTATATGTGTTCTTTGCCTAACCTGCATAAGGACCAAACAAGACTGGAGATTTAAGATCGGTTTGGCTTTGCAATACACTGATACAGACAATTTATTTTCATTCCTTCTATTTCTAGATTGCCTACAAATGATTTCTACATGTGTTCTTTGCCTAACCTGCATAAGGACCCAAACAAGACTGGAGATTTAAGATAGGTTTGGCTTTGCAATACACTGATACAGACAATTTATTTTCATTCCTTCTATTTCTAGATTGCCTACAAAAAAGATTTTGAGGAGAGTAAGACCCATTTCCATCTGCCTATGGACATGGTAAACCTGAGACATGCTAAGAAGGCCCAGGCACTTGCTAGTGACCTAGATTATAGAAAGAGACTCCATGAATACACAGTGGTTCCAGAAGATATGAAGACTAAATGGGCAAAGAAGGCCTATGGTCTTCAGAGTGATGTAAGATGATATATACTCAGCTTAAATGTTAGAAGGAGTATGAGTGTTTATAGACTTCATCAGTTTGACATTATTTCTCATTTCATATGGATGCTGTTTGATTTGCACTATGACTTTTTTAAATGTCTTCAAAACGTCTTTGAAACTGGAAAGTGAGCACATGTTCACATGCAAACATTGTCCCTGTGTTCCCCATGCCAATAAATGTCACTTTCCTCTACAGCTTCGATATAGGGCAGATCTGATGTGGATGAAAGGAGCTGGGTGTATCACAGAAGGAAGTCTTAACATACAACAAGCCAAAAAGGCAGGAGATTTGGTCAGTGAGGTAAGGAAAATGCTCAGGCTTCTGTCTGTTGTTTATTCAAGGCTTATGAACTCTTATTCCACTACATTATGTGGAATAGGTAAGGAACTCCTAATACAGGAAATCTGAGAAATGGAGGGACTGATGTGCATTGTTTAGGTATTTATACAGCTTAGGAAATCCTGGGTTAGAGGTTAAAAGTATGTGTTCCCATTATACGATTATTGACGTCTGTCAAGTTTGTGAAGCAGAGGTCCCTATAATTGTGATTCCACCTCTTTTCATTCAGCTGCCCATTTGCAGAGTACCATTGAAAGGAATCAGAAATTCCTATGGTAAATGCTACATGAAGTGCTTAGAGTTTTAATGAACAGTGCTGAAAAGTTAGATGTTTGGATAGCAAATTTCCTTGCTCTTTGGCAAGTAAGGGCTGTGACTTTACTGGCAACTTCAGCTTGTGCTGCTTTTCATTACTTTCCCTTGATTAATTCATAGTTTCACACTGCCATTAACCTTATGGAGGTACACTTCCTCACCTACTTAGCTATGGTTGAGTTGTCTCGCTAGTGCTAGGAAAACTACAGGACAGATATAAGAATAAATTAGGGGAAGTTTGACAAGAAGGATAAAATTCCACTTAGTGCTGGAGGAAGGAACAGAAGCCAGCTAGTTACTGGAGATCACACTCTCTGATACCTTGGGTCTCTGACATCCTCTCACTGCTCCTGCAAGGAGAAAAAATACATCTTAGAAACAAAAGAAGAGCAGCTACTCTCAGATCCAGTGTCTTGCTAGAGACAGACTGACACCTGCTGCAGTAATAATCACTTCCACAAATATTTAATCCATAATGATCTGCCTTTTTATTCCCGTGCTGTGTAACGCCAAGAGATGGCTGACAGTCACTTAAACTGGAGACTGGTGGATATTATTTTAGAGATCTCTATTGTCATAGAGAGCCTGGCATTTTGTCAGTTCTTTGCAGAATGTCACTACATTGTGTTCCATGCAATTTGACAAAACATTCTGGTTTTAATCTGGTTTCCTCCCTTCCAGGTTTCTAAAATAAAGCGATGAACACCTCTTTGAAGTGCTACATGCTTGTTTAACTTCTATTTTGTGTTTCCCTAGCAGAGACACAGTGTAAACTGATCTGTTCACCATCAGTTCAAACAGATGGATTTATCTCCTGAAATGCTAGATAATGAAAAAAATACATTTACACCCTTCCTAGGTGGAATGCCCCACTTCATGGTTGAGCTATTAGAAAAAGAATTCAACTAAAATATACAAGGATTGTTTGCTTGGTCTTCCCTATTATACTGTGATCTTGAAATAGGGTGGTGCATTTTTTTTTACTGTCTCAAAGATAGAGATGCTTAGCTTGCTCTGAAATAAGTGATGCAAAAGGCTCAGGCAGAGACAATGATTCAAAAAGGCCTGATCCAAAGCCTGATGCAGTCAGTGGAAGTTTTCTGTTCACTTTGGTGTGTTTCAGATGTAAAACAAAAAGTAAGATGGAATAAAAGTAAGGGCAGTCTTATTTACTACTAAACTAGAAACATTAGACTCAATGCAAATTTGTCAGTTCAAATAGATTTTGTATCAGTACTGGTACCGGAGGATGAATGGAGCATGATTTTTTTTCCCCACATCAAAGACTTGAGCCTTGTGGAGGGCTCTCATAGCTGTTGCTCCCAAGAAGGCTTGACTGTGTCAATACTGAGCTCTGCTTTGAAAAGAACTGGGAGATGGTGTGGAGATTTTGAATTCAAGTTGCTTTCAGGACACTGAAATTCCCTCTTCTAATTTAATTGATAATTTAGAAATATCTCAATAATTTAAAAACATCTCGGTAACATATGTTCAGTGATTTGAACAACACATGCATATGCTTGAGAAGTCTCATGTAAGAAAATGAGATAGTAATATTGACTGTGTAGCTCATGACCTTTCTTGGGTCCTGACTTAAGCCATACCCGGTCTGTGAAGGACACTCATTCGTTGGTGTGCAACCTTGGTCTTGTAAGATATGTAGATAGTATATCTGGCACCAAAGATTATCCGTGCTTGCAGTGTCAGCAACAATTATTTGGCATACTATTGCACTACCCTCCTTGCCACTGGGGTCCTCCCGGAAGAAAATACTAGGACTTGGTAGTATTTGGAAGTTTATTTTGTTGATACCTGTGCTAAAACTGTCTTGGGAATTTACAGGGTACTTTTTGAAAGCACTATATTTTTGTGGGAAGGTAAATATTGTAGAAACTTTTGTATAACTTGCTTTAATTTGATGTAGAAAAAGTACAGACAGAAGGCTGATGCTCTGAAGTTCACCAGTGTGGCTGACAGTTCTCAGATCAAGCATGCCAAGAAAAGCCAAGAACTGCAGAGTGATGTGAGTCCCTGACTGAATTTGTCTCTTTGCAAGTAGCTTACTCATAATGAGTTCATTCCTGAGATACGTACATTGAGATGGTGGTGGAAGAGAACCCAGTCATGCGACATTTCAGTATATGAAATTTCTTGAGATTTATTTCTAAGGGGTTTTATTTGTTTATATGATGAATTCTCTGAACTGGAACAACAAAAATCAAACTCTGATGGGAATGGAAATATGCAAGTGAGGCTTCCTGTAAACGATATCTAAGACCAGAAAGAGAGACCGGGGCAGGGGGATGCCCCTGCAAGACAGTCTTGGTGACAAACTTGTGGGTGGTGCAGGCTGGATTCAAGTACGGCTGAAATGCATTCATGAGAGGATACCTGAGTATTCTTGAGACATTAATGTAATCTGCACAAAAATTGGTTATCCATGAGGCAGTAAAAGTGAGGAAGCAAGCTGGAGGGAAAACACAGTATTCCTAGCTGGTCCTCAGGCAGTGCTTCAAAGCAAGGTAGACATTAGCACAGAGACTGATAAACATCCACCCCAGGTTCTCTTCCAGTATTTCTCTTCACTGAGGACCCTTTCAGACTACTTAATGCTGTATCAGCCTTGTTAGACCACATGTTCTTCAGCTGTTGCTATTAAGGTACTTTTAGTAAAATAAAAAAGTGGGTATATTTTCCCAAACGGGGTGCCTTCAGAATGCTCCCTATTCTTCTTTGGGGCTGGGTGGCCCTTAAAGATGGTATTTCAGAACTCCTTGACAGGATTTAGCTGACAGCAACTCAGTTTTAAGTTTCAAAAAGAAGGTGAACCTGTTGTTAAAATTGCTGACCAACTGATTTTTGAATAGTAGTGACTTGCCAAGCTTTTTTTTAATTACTTCTAATATGTTGTGCCTTGAACTGAAGATACTGTCAGCTTCTCAGCTGTTATGTGAATGAAGCATTATTGCTTCTTGATTGGTCTTTTTCAGGCAGCTACCATGTTTCCTTTTTTTGTTCTTCTGCATCAGTAAAAACCTGGGACTTTTTTGGATGTGTTGTATGTCTCAAAGTTGACACCAGATTGAGTCAGAGGATAATGCTGGTCTCCTGACTACCGTTACTTATCTCCTATGTACTGGACAATGCTGCCTTTCTGTATGTGTGTTGAATTCAGAACAGTAACCATGGAGTTAGAGCTTTATAGTAGGGACATTTTTTTTTTCTTTTTCTGTGAGATGTAAGAAATGTAACACTTTATGAAATGAAACATCTTTTCATAGCTTTTGAACAGCTCCTCCAACAGCTTTATGGACTTCTGAAACAGAGCAGTTCATTTCTCTGTTGATGTCGCCCTGGGATATAAAATGGAGATGTTTGCTACTTGGATCACAAAAGGTCCTTGATATTTTCATTTAAAATTAGAATGTTAGTCCTCACTGGAGTATTATGTCAGCAATTATATTTAGGTCACAAATTTTCTCTGCAGATTCAATTGCTTAGTTTTCTTCATTTCATGCCTAAAATTCACTATTTCTGTGTCCTATTAAAGACTTTCATTCCACCTAAAAAGTAGCTGCAGTTTAATATATTCTTGCAATACATTTTGTACTGAGTATGAATTAATGTCGTCTTTATAGCCAGTTAAGTAGCTGACTTTAGTAAAGAGAATTAAAGTATCCCGATATGTATTTTGTTTCACTACTAGTCTGAAATTTAGCCATGAGTAATTTGGTCAACCTGACTCTGTGGGTCAGCTTTTAAATTCAGATTTGGCAAAAAAAGTCATGATGCCAAAGACTAACTCACCAAATAAATAACCCTAACAAATCCTTGAATATTTCTGGTGTTTTAATTGGTATTCTTTCAACATTAAACACAGACTACTGCTTGTTAACCATGCTTTGCTTTTTGTGGACAGGTTGCCTACAGGTCAGGAAAAGAGCAGTTTCTTCATCAGTACACCATTAGCAAAGATGATCCTGTCTTCATACTGGCCAAAGCAAATGCTGCCAATATCAGTGAGGTACTGTGTGAGACAGAGCTTTGGATTCCCTCACTCCTGTGAATAGTTACAGCTGCTGTTGAAATGCTTGTTCTGTAGGTAAAAGTTAGGTTCCTTCTCTGAGAAGGTCCAAATGTTTTAGATGTCAAAACTTCATATCTAAGCGTAATTACTTGCTCTTAATTAAATACTAGTCACATCTGCTGTTCTGAAGACTTGTCACTTTTAGAGTTTGAAGCTGTATATTTTCCACATGCTTCCAGATGAGTGGCACAATGACAGTTTCATTGGAGCCAGTGAGATAATGGGGTTACAGTACCCACAGTATGCACAGTTATAGTATGTAAGCAAAGACACCAGGACCTGATGCTTAGATATATGGTTGCTGGGCATGGAGTGTATGCTGGTCTGATGTTACTTGAGAGATTTCACTGTGACTATAAAACAAATAGAATATATTTATAGTAATGAAGAGACTGTGTTATTGTCATCCCTTTAGAAACTCTACAAGAGTAGCTGGGAGAAGCAGAAGGAAAAAGGATTTGTGCTTCGTCTGGATGCTTTGTCATTCTTGACAGCTAAGGCAAAGAGGGATCTGGCAAGTGATGTGAGTATGGACTTCATCAGCCTTCTTTATTCTTAGAACAGCTGACAGTCCAGGTTGCTACCAGAGTGTTGGGGATGTGTCACACATGTCTCAGGGCCCTGAGCCACCCTTACTCAATTTGTGCTAAGGAGTAATGGAGGAGTTGTCTGGGTGATTGGCATTCTGTAATTAGTCAGAAGGTTTGCTCTGAGCAATTCAGAGTTTTTTCCCCACATGCTGACTGTATTTTCCTATTTTTATTTTGACCTGAGGGTGAATTTTAGAACTCAAAATGAAGTGGAAATCTCCTGTGAAACATCGTAACTTAATACATATATGCCTGGCCAGAAAATTCCTGAAAGAACCTTCTGACCTCAGTGCTTAAAGAATGTTGTTTTTCCTAGAGAGAACCAAAAAGAAAAGATTTCTTGCAGCTTTTTGTGAACATATTATTATTGAGAAAGGGTTTATTCTCTATAAGCACTCACTAATTTCTAAGGCATTCCAGTTCTTTTTTGCAAATGGACTTCTTGCTTATATCGAGGACCAAGCGTGTCACAACACTGATAGACCATTGCTTTACTACTAGCAGAGCTGTCAGTTTGGCAGCTTAGGTCATTTACTCATGGTCTATTTTTTATTTCACAGATTAAATATAAGGAAGGTTATGAGAAGATGAAGGGTAAGCTGATTGGAGTAAAAGCTGTGGAGGAAGATTCGCAGATGGCTCATTCCCTTCAAATGTCAAAGTTGCAGAGTGATCTGGAGTACAAGAAAGCATTTGAGGACACAAAGAATCAGTTCCAGGTCTCCATGGATATGGTTAACCTTGTCCATGCCAAAAAGGCTCAGAATTTGGCCACAGATAGAGGATACAAGACAGCTCTCCATCACTACACAGCCCTGCCTACTGACATGAAAGTGGCATGGGCCAAGTGGGCCTACGGATTGCAAAGTGATGTAAGTCCAGAGCTTAATCTATTTCAACACCCTTTCATTCAACTCCTTCAGGCACTTAGGGCTGAGTTTCTTCAGATGCTTTTAATGCCATGACATATTTATGCACCTAATTTTTCAACTATTAAACAGTTAATATTAAAACAGTAAATATTAACCACTTATTTGCTCAAGGGATATATTTAAAGTGTGTAGTGTTTCTGAGGGTAGTTATAATCCTGTTTATGAGCATGACTTCTTCAAAGCCTGCCTCAAATGTTAATAAAACACTAGGATTCATATATGATGTACAATTATTTCTTTTACCTAATGTGCAGGGAGGTTAAATAATTTATGCTTATAAAATTTGTGATAAAATTCCATATGGAGACCACATGCTCAGGTTTAACCATCAGATGAACTGTCTGATACTGTAAACGGTTACTATAAGTCAGACTTTCCCTTCTGAGGTTTTAAATCAGAACATTTCAAGGAAGCTAAGGTAGATATGTGTACAGGTCTTGTTGAGATATAGGTGCTGAAGCCCTTCTGGCTTCTTTGAGAAACCTAGCTGTAGTGCTTGCATAAGTTTTTGGAATTCAGTAGACTGTTGGTAGGAAAGATTTTGTGAGGAAAGTGAGAAGTAATCCTGTGCTCTTCCTCCTTAAAGACATGGAAAAAACAAAACAAAATGCTTTCCCTCCAGTATAACAAAAGGGCAGGGGTTGGGAAATGCTAAGTATAATTTTCTTATCAATGCAAATCACTAATGATCTTTCAAACACTGCTGCATTAGAGTAAAAATTACAAATGACAGTAAGGTGTAGACCACTTCTAAAAATTACCTTGCAAAGCATATTGCACATGTGCTGGTGAATCCTGATACTTCTATCTCATTCTGTAATTTTTTTTCCTTTCCTTGCAATTGTGCAATAGTAAATAAAACAAAAGCAGGCACTAATTTGACTTGGTGGTTGTTCCTGAGATGTCTGAATCCTTTAATGGCATTTTAAGTGTATGAACACCAACAATAAGACTTTTTTTTTCTTTGTCAGAACCGATACAGAGCAGATTTGAACTGGATGAAAGGAGCTGGATGGATAGCCACTGGGTCATTAAATGTGGAGCAGGCTAAGAAGGCAGGAGAACTCATTAGTGAGGTGAGATTTCATGACAGCATGTAACAGTATTTGCTGCATAATGTGTGCAAAATGTCTGTATAAAATTAAAATAATTTCCACTCAAAGGGGAAAGAAAAAGGCATACCACATGAAAGCCCTCAAAACCAGGGATAGGACTGGTAATTAGAGGGAAACTAGATACCAAACACACACCAGTAGGAGTCCATATAGCCTTTGCAAAAACAAAGTAGGTGACAAATGATATTATGAATAATAATGGCAATCAAACAGTGCTCAATTGGTACCCACTAGCCTACCTTTTTAATGAAGCAAAACAGGAGAGATGGATGAAAAGATGCAGTCATTGGACCCAGAACCTTCTTTTGTAACAGATACACATTCCTCCTTGTTCCTTTTTCATATATATTCACATTAGCAATTGAAATTCATATAGGTATCTCTGTCTGTAGCTAGCTATCGGCCCAAGTAGTTTTCATCCTTATTTCTCCCTATAATCAATATCACTTACAGGAAAAGGCAAACTCTAGAATCCTTTGTGCCAGTCCCATGAAGACTTCAAAGGAGATTCTGGTGGAAATGGTTAAAAGGTTCATAGTATTATGTTTCTGTTGTTTTGGAGAGAGTCCTACTGGCCAAATCTGCTGCAGTAGGAAACTGAATACTGCGGATTTTTAGATAACCACTGATGATGCAGGAATCTCCGGTCCATTCATTCAATAACAGAATAACCACTGGTGTAGTGTCTCCAGAAAAATATGATCATCCTTTCACATGTGCCTGATTGCTAACACTACTTTTTCCCATGTTGTCATCTACAATGAAGAAGGATAATTTTTTTAGACACAATAAACTAGACCCTCAGCTAGTGTAAAGCAAGGTAGCTTCATAAAAGCTAGTGCAGCAATACTGGCTGGAATAGTAACTGTGAATCTGTATAGGTTATATACATATAACCTATGTATATGTATAGCCATATACATATATATGTGTGAAAATTGTGAAGTAGAAATTTGACCTGATAGGTTGTTCATTTCAACCTTTTTGTGAGTACTAACTTTTAGGTGGCTATGACCTTCCTCCATTCTTACATACACGCAGTTACTAGCCTTTGTAATACTGCTAAAAAACAATTGACAGAATATAATTTCTAGGAATTTTATGTAGAGATGTTTTGGTCAACTCTTATTTGTCTCTACAGTTGATCAGGACAATATGTAAACCACTTTTGGCCCCAGTTAAACTCAGTAAGATTGCTCATTTTTAAGGGATTTCTTTCTGTAACCAAAACATTGCTCATACCCTTTTAATACCTTAAAAGAGTTAACATGTTTTACATTGGTGTTGTGAGTCCCCAAAGAATCAAGATGTTGCCTCAAATAAACTTCTGTGGATCGCAGGTCAATTTAAAGGTGAATGACATGCCTTTAGATTTGAATACTGAGATATAAACAATTTCCAGGAGAGCGATGAACGTGCTTATTGACTTGGTTGCTCATCACAGGCAGTGAGAAAATTTAGTATACACTATTTGGAGAAGAGATAAGAGTATTGACGGGTATAGGACAACTCATGCAGAAAGGGAAGCTTTTAGTGACCTGGCCATATGGAAAAAGTGTAATTTTGCCATCAAACAGCTTTCATCTTAATTATGTATATATAACAAGATCTCTCAGAAGCTCCTATGGGTTCTTTCAAGCAAGCGGAATGAATATTATTATCTAGAAGATATACAATAACAATTAAGCAGTGTTAATGGCTGCACGGATTTGCTGTAGGTGTTGGGAGGAATCCTAAATCCTGAAACAGTAAGTTTTGCCATTATTAACACACTACAATTGTATATCATTTCTTGCTTCAAGAAACTATAAATAAAAAACATAATCAGTCATACTGTATTTGAAATAATCTGAAAATATTTTCAAATCCTGAGTCCTGGAGTATTTTGGTAGGCAGAATCTGATTTTGAAATGTTTTCCTTGTATTTAGGGAAAAATACTTTAATATTAATCGGCAAAAGGTTATTGTTAAATTGAAACAAATATTAATCTGAAAGTACCTACGACATAAAGATGAGGAAAGAGGAAAAATAATTATGTTCACAAATTCACTCTAATCTCCAGCAACCTATGATTTTTCTCTTTCAAATAGCATGAAAGTGCAGCACAAAATTCACAGCTTTGATCTTTTTCTGCTCAACAGAAGAAGTACCGTCAGCATCCATATGCTTTGAAGTTTACCAGTATTAAAGACACTCCTGAGATGATCCAGGCTAGAATTAGTTATAACCAGGCTGTGGATGTAAGTTATAATGTATATACATTATGATTATAAGAGTGGTATCCTCTTTGAACGACCTGATTGAAGCACTGGCTTTCTCTCTCTTTCTCTGAGATTATCCTTGGGAACCACGAAACTTCTGCATTCTGGTGTGGTGCACCTCACAAAGAGCATGTTTCTATCTTGGAATGGGAAGTTATAGAGATCCCACTGAAGTGAATGGGATTTTCACGTAAAAAGGGCTTTCTGTCCAATTTTTTTTAGAAGTAAAACTTAGGAGTAAGAGTGACCTGTGACCTATAGAGACTTTTGGCCTTTTCAGATTCATTGAGGAAGAACACCTTTGAGGTTCTTTCCCCTTTTGAAATAGATCTTTCAAATTGCAGTTTCTGCCTATTCTTTGGAAACAAAATATAAGGCAGCATGACAACGAAGAAATTATAAATTATTTCAAGCTGTCATCCTGCTGAGAGAGAAATCCAGGAGGGGAAACCTTAAAGGGAGGAATTGAGGCTGTTTGGTGTTTAAACATGTTTATTTTTAATAGAAGAGTGATTTAAAAATATTGTAGACTTAACTGGGATAATACAGAAGTGAATAATAAGCAAAAGTCACTCAAAAAAGACAAGTTTCAAACATGAGAGGATGTTTTATTGTGAAAATAGATATTTTTAAAGTGAAAAAGAAGATGAAAGACTTTGTGTAAAACACATGCTATTGTAATACTTACAGTCTCTGTGCCTTTGGTTTAATTAATATGATCCAAAAGGCTTACATCTCCGGCAGGATAAATATGAGTCATTTTGTTTGACTCAGCCACAGTCAAAAATCAGTCTGCTGCTCTACTTCACACATGGAGTTCTCATTAATTTTCTTCTTATGTAGCTGCAATACAAATGGGCCTACTTGCTAAAGAAGGTGGCAGCAGGGTGAAATGGAGATGTTAATTCTAATCTAGCGGGTCTCACACCCTTACACAGGAATAATAGCCTGGGAAATTCAAGTTGGGTGGTCAAGACATGGGTCATATCTAAGGTCAAAAAAAAAAGGTGGCTGTCTGTACTCATCTGAAAATTATGGTGTCAATGTAAGAAGAAACTAAGCTAAGAAAGAAAAATAATGTGAAAGAGATATGGCGTAGCCATTGTAGGGGAAGTTCCAGTTAACTGCATAGAACTCCTCTTATCTGTCTGCAGACATCCAAAAGTTATCTAGTCCTGGGCCACCCCTATATTCTTCCTCCAAGGATTGATATGAGTAACCCACATAGACACCTGTTTTATGATGGGATCAGTCACCTTTGCAGTTTTTGTTAATGTCTTGCCATTGACTATTGAGCACCTCCTTGCAACTAGCTCTGGACATAAATTTGGAATAATTGTACAAGACAATTAACATCACATTTATCTGCTAAAAATGAACAACTTTGGAGACATGTTCGGGAACTTCAACTCCCCAAATTTCTGTGGAATTTCAAAGTGTTGGTGGGCCACTCATGGCTGCACATCCTTAATAAATGCTGTTTATTCTCCCTCTCCCTGTTCAAATATGTTGGAAGTCTTAGCAAATTAGTATTAAAATATCTGAATTTTCATATACTTTGATTTATACACTCTAAACTTCAAGGACTTACTTGCTAGCATACTCTAGCTGATAGGTGTATCAGACTCCCAAAGCTTTTTTCATCCTTTTTAACTGATACAATTGCCTGTATTTATTAATGCTGCTGTCGTTTTTCTGTAATCTTTGCTTTCCATAAATCTATTTGTTGGTGTTTTTGTCTGCACTAGTGATTGAATGTGTAGTGAGTACTTGCTACTGAAATTCATCTCTATTTGCAGAGGCTGTACAAGGAGCATGGAGAGAATGTAAAGCACCAGTATACACCAACGACAGATCTTCCTGAAATCCTTCAGGCCAAATTAAATACTATGAATATCAGTGAGGTATATACCTGACCTTTAATATTTTAAAGAAAAGTGAGAAAGCTGATAGTGCTTTGCTATTTATCCTAGGAAGTCATATGAAATTTCTTTCCTTTCCCCAGTATGTGATCATTCGATGGTCTAAATGTTTCTGAAGTCATATGAGAAATCAAACTTCTTATCAAACTTGTCCTAAGTTAGAAAGATTAAGGATGAACAAACAAATACATTTTTATAATGCACATTGGTCATGTGATTATTCCTGTTGTGTATTGATAGTTTCATTTATGTTAGTCCTCTGCATTAGAATAGAATTAAACTAATGTGGTTACATTGCTAGTATAGCAATAACACTATAGAGACAATCCTGTGAACAGCAACTCTACTTTATTCCTGTTCCGAATTTCCTAGATTCGCTATAAGGAATCCTGGGGAAAGATGAAAGACGGTGGCTATCAACTGAAACTAGATGCCATTCCCTTCCAGGCAGCAAAGGCTTCGGGTGAAATCATAAGTGATGTACGTGAACTTACTGCTGATATTGTCCAGTAGGATACGTCAGTCACTCCAGACTGTGACTGCCCTGCTGAGTGACTCTTGATGGAAACAGCATGTCCAGCAAACTCTACATCTGGGACACATCTGGCCTTGGCCTAGTTAGTTGTGCTTTTAGAGGTGCAGACACAATAAAGTATTGGTAACTAAGCAAAGGAAGGTTTGTAACAGCAAACAGCCATAGCAAAGTTGACCAACTTACCTCCTGTAGTAACTGGACAAACATAGGGATTGTTCAGGAGCTGTCACCCACTGTTAGCTAGTCAAGCTTTGGAAGAGACTGCTTATTCAGAAAGTTTTACCCTTCGGGGTTTATCTTAGGTGTCCTCTAAATACTGTAGAGATACACAGATTAATTTCAAGCATAGGAGACCAGTTGTTCTGACTTTTCTAGAGAGCAGATGGAGAGAGGCTCCTCAGAGGTTGATTCTGAGCACCTGCACCAGGTTCTTGTCTTCCACCACCTGTGCAATAGCAGGTAGCCAACCCAAGCCATTTGTAAGTGTTAATTGGTGTTTTTTTGCGTTTTTCTATAAATAGGATAAAATACTAAAATGTTTGCACAGGTGAGTTCTTTCTAGCATCCACTAAAGTTTCATTCAGATTTATTGAGTATAGCCAGAATTCAGTGATACTGACTATAGCCAGAATTTATTTTCCATAACTCTCTTTCCGTAATATGAAACCCTTTTATTCAGGTTTTAACAATCTGACTAATGCTTACTTCTCTTCATTCCTGTTCACATTTCTATTCTTATTTCCTTTTTAGCACAAGTATAAGGAGGCATTTCAGAAAATGAAAGGACAGATGGTTGGCTCACGTGGCCTGGATGGTGATATTCACATTGCTCATTCAGTCCATGCATCATTGCTGCAGAGTGATGTAAGTACAAAAAAGATGTGGGCATTTTGGAATTGGTTTCCTAACAGTGAGCAGTTCCTCATGGAAGATGCGCTTGGCTGTGGAATAACATACTATTTAAAACCTAGGGTTTTCTCTCCCACTTTCCAGATATTTTTATCTAATCATGATATTCTTACCATTCTTTTACATTATTTACAGTAACATTATTTTTACAATAAAAGCAGACTCTGCATTCTTGCACAATCCTCTGCTGTGTATCACTGTTGCCTAACATGGAATATTTTACTCTGCAAAAGTATTACTCAGAGGCAGGTCTAATTGAGGATCAGTAGTGGTCTTTATACAGAATTAAATTAAATTTGGTAGAGACACAAAGTTATTCAATGATTGTTTTCAATTTACTGTTTTCCTGAAAGACTAAAGGATGAATGAGTTAATGAAATTTCGAGTTGGAATTTTTTGGTGGGGGAATGGTTCCCACTTGGTCTTGCAATATGCTAAGAAACATCATTTGTTCATTGCCTATAACTGCAATTCTTCAGTGCATTTTGAACACAGTGGCTTGATCCAGAAAGCAGTGAAATATTTGCCTGACTTTAAGCACATAAATAATCTAAGAACTATTTATCTTCTTACCAAAACCGTCTACAATGAGCCTGATTGTGAATATAAATGGGAGAGTTCATGGATTTCAGTGACTGCTGGGCTTGTACTGGGATTCTGTCTTGTGGTGATGGTATGCTTAGGCTGATACAGGTAACAATAAGTGTCTGAAGAATTCATGCATCTGTCAGGTTACTCTAAGTCAGTTTGATGATCATCAATAACTCTGGATGTTCATTATCTGATCAACAGCCTGAACATCTCAAATTTGCACAGCCTGATAGGGAAATGTAACGTAAAAAAAGTTCTTTGAAGATTTCTACACCTTTCTTTTCCTGGACGGAGACAACAAATGAAAAAAACCCAGCACTAAAAACAACACTTAGAACTATCAAATAGAACTGGCCAAATGAATAGAGACCAACAAATATTTTGAGTGAGGATTTGTACTAATTCTAATGTAAATATGGCTCTTTGCATTTTATCCTCATGCAGTAACTTTACCTTTTTGTTGTACTTTCTAGAAATGCAGTGAATTAAGAATTTGTTTACCAGTTTGATAATTTTATAGATTCAATGTATCTAGTTTTAGAAAAAAAAGAAATTTCAGCTTATTTGAATATAATGTAGATGGCTACTATTTTGATGAAGAATAGGCTGCCACATATCCTAATTATAAGTACTGAACATTCGCAGTATAGTCAAATAAGTTAGGGAACTTGCTTTTAAAAAGAATAATTTATACTGGAAAATTGAAGAAATATGGAAAAAATCTCTTCTGATCAAAACCTGAATTCTAATTATCATGTTGTGATATCTATGTGGTCTGTTTTTAATTTGATAGGTGAAATATAAGCAAGGTTTTGAGGATACAAAGACTCACTTCCACCTGCCACTGGATATGATAAACTTGGTACATGCCAGGAAAGCCCAGTCTTTGGTCAGTGAACAGGAATACAGGCAGCTGCTACACCAGTACACTTCTTTGACTGATGATGTGAGATTGCAGTGTGCCAAGAATGCATACAAACTACAGAGTGAGGTAATTGCAAAACATCCCAGCGATATTTCCCTGTTGGTTCTGATGCAAGATAGTTCTGTTCCAAATCATGACAGCTGACAGTATGTATTTGAGTAGCAGCTGAGGGATAAACAATGGCTGTTCCCCCTTGATTAGATTCAGGAATAAGACATTTATCTTATTGGGCAGTTGTACAACGTGTGTGATCACACTATACTGAGAGATAAAGTATACTGCTCTTTGATGATTGGGCAGAGAAATGTTTGCAAGTGAGGATGATTGCACTGTTGGTGAAATACTCTTTTTAAGATCTTGCTAACCACGCAAACTGTTTACCAGCTGGTATTTGAGTTGGTTTGCATCTGGGTGAAATTCATGTGTACCTCCACAAGAAAGATGCCTATTGTTAAAAATCTGATTTGTAGGAGACATAAACTCTGGCCCAAGACATAACCACTGAAGTTCTAAAAGGATGAGTTTAGCCCCCTATGCAATCTTGAGTAAGATTGACTGGATAATGCCTTACAAATTCAAGGGTAGGCTGTGTCTGTAGACACAGCCTTCAGCAAAGGGGTTTTGATAGATTACATTGCCTCCAGAGACCTCGGTGGGGGCTGTATCTTAAAAATACGTCTGGCCCCAAAATGCTACTGTATATCAGTTTAACACTTTCAGCCAACAGTATTAAAGATGGCAGACTGTGTTCAAACAAAGTATAAACATCTGATGCCAGTTGTGCTGCCCTAACTCAGGTGAAAACACGTGTAATCGGAGACTCTGAGGCAGGTTTCCATCCATGCCTCTCTTCTGAATTGGGAGTGAAAAGCTGGTTGGCAGCAACACATCTCAGAGAGCAGAATTTAACTCTCTTACCAGCTGGTGCTGATATCTGGCAAGGGGTGAGGACCAAGCTCTAGTGTTGTCCTCTCTTACCTTCCAGCTCACAAAGGATTTATGCTGTACAGAACACCGTGATGCCTTTGAGATTAGCAATGGACAGACATGAATAGAAGAGGAGCTGGTTCTGTTTTCCTAGGCAGCTGAATAAAATGATGGCATAGCCCATTTCCATTATAAGTGGTTGGCTGAAGCAAAACGTCTCATTAACTAAAGCTAGTTCTTCCCTCAGTAAGCAGTAGCAGTTTCCAAAGATCCATTGAGTAAGCAGATGTGTTCTTTACTAGTTTGGTCTTTATGATTCTTTTGAAGCAGAATATAAGATGATCATCCTCCTCCTCACTATTCTCATCATCAAATGAAATAATATTTGTCAGAATGTATCTACCTGTAACCTATTGGTACCTTTTGAAAAAAGTGATAGTTACAGTGAGTCACTGCTGGGTTTGGTTGTCTAGAAAATATTTAAACAAAATCTATACAGTGGCTCAGTGCTGTTTTTCGTTAGTGTTCCCTACTTATGACTATTCAGAACTGTTTAAAAGAAAGGGTGTTTTGCTGGAATTCTACTTATTAAGAAGTTACCAGCTTTCATTTAAAAATATTTTCATACACTTTTCTAAACTGGTCATATTTTTTATATGTTTATAAATAAATAATATATAGCTGTGATTTAGGTATTATATATGAATGAAATTCATGTCTCTAGGAAAAGTTTTTTTCAAGGTTACAAATGGAAGTTAGGAGCATAAATGTCATTTGGTGTTCATGAGACTTAGTACTCCTCAGAATCTTGCATCTGTACTGTAGATCTGTCAGGGCTGTATGCACATGGACACATACATAAACACAAGAACTCTCTGTGGTTTTTAATGGATTTATTTGAATACCATTATTGTATATTTTTGGATGAATAAATAGAGGGCATCTCAAATGCAAACTTGTAATTACTTCTGCTTGGTTTTCCTTAGAACTTATACCGGTCTGACATGAACTTTATGCGAGGAGTTGGATGTATTACTCAAGGGGCCCTAGAGATTGAAGGAAAGAAGAAAGCTTCTGAACTCATCAGCGAGGTAACAAAAGAGGGTTTTGATTTCTCCACTACAAACACGAGTTTGCCAGATGTTTTTCTATTAAACTGGGTGGCAAAGTGACTCACTGGATAATGCTAGGCTCCCTCCCCTTGCCTTGATCATTCCGTTCCTGTCCTAACTGCAGATGGGTGAACATGATGGAGTTCAAGGTTTTGCAGACTTTGCTAACTGTTTTTGCAAATCTTCTCTCTCGTGTTTCAGTCCCAGGAGGTTGTTTATTATGTTATGTATTTTAGATTTTAAGTGGGCTTTTTCAGCTAAAAGTAAGGCTGTGCCTATCTCTAAGTACCTTGTACTGTTTCTCCAAAATTAGGCCTGCAGAATGCCCAATACATTACACTGGCCTCAGCTCTGCTCCTGCCTTACAGTCTTAGTCTATTTTTTACTTGCTGCCTTCTTGTGCTGTGGTTTTCCCCCTCTGTAACTGGATTTTTATTTCCTCTCTTGTGTTCTCTTCTTACAGTTTCTGCTACTTTCATATCTTGGATGTGTTGCCCATATTCACATAGATGTGAAATTAAGAAAGAGTGCTCTTCCTAGTTGTATTCTAGCGAAGGGATCCCTGCTTGCAGTGATCTTTCAGTTATTTTATTCACAATTCTGGCATAGGACCACAGGCCAAGTGGAACCTTATTTTTCCCACAAAAAAGTTCAGCAGACTTGTGCGGCACCTTCCCTCTGGATTGGATTGCCTTTGCTGTAATTCCACTATCCAGCATTAATGACACCAAGGAATGAAAGAACCTTATTACTGTATTCAGGGTAGCAGCTCTTTTTTTTTTTTTTTTTTTTTGTTCCTGATTTACTTTTCATTTCCCCTGTGAGACTTGAATGCATCAAATTCAGAGTAGCAAAAGGTAAATTAGTCTGATGGTTAATAGACACATACTCTTTGCAAAGTAGAGTTTTAAGCAGACAAAGCAATACTAGGCCACTGGTATTGGAAAAAGTCCTTTATCTTGCCAGACAATTTAGTTATTCTGTTCATTTTTCTTTGTGTGTGAACTCAGAGTAAATATCGTCAGCAGCCACATTCCTTCAAGTACACATCGGTGACAGACTCTCCTGGCCTCCTTCATGCAAAATTCAGCAATATGATTGCTAATGAGGTAGGCTTTCCTAACGTGAATCAGAAAATATGCTTTTCAAAATGCAGTGAGCTAGGAATGGAAGAGTGGGAAAGAGACAACCCTGTTCTGAATGGAAAATGCATCAAAAAGAAAGCAAGCATCACTGATTTGTGCTTTTTCACAGTTAGATCACACTTTATTATTTCCAAACATTTAATACCATTTTCAATTCAATCTCTTTTAAAAAGCTTAAATAGTGCCCATACGATAGAGTCCCATTATCACATTTTTTTACATGAAACAGAGCCTCAAAAGATCAGGGTGTTCTTGAGGGAGCTCATTTGCATAGTATGGTCCACTTTAGAGGGCTCCTAAAAAAAGAATCACTTTTCTAATCTTTGAAAAACAAGACAAAACCCCTAGGCAAATTATCAAAATCGTCTGTAATAACGTGAGGAAAAATCCAAGCTAGAAAATGTGGCAAGTCTACCAGAAATGCCTAGCCTTTTATTTAACACACCTTCATAGTACCCTTAATGTTTTTGGGTCCACTTTTGGCCTGCTGGGAACGTATCAATGCAAGACTAAGAATAAGTGGGTTGGCATCATGATATATGTATAAAAATTAATGTAAAAGTTTTTTATGCCCAGAAAAAAAAGCCATGCAATTGCAATTGAAGAAAATAAAAAATAAAAGAATAAAAATATTCTTAGCTCTGTTTTGTCCTGGCTGACTATAGTTGTCAATCATAAACAAGTATTGCTGTTATATTATTGAAAAAATAGAGAAAATTAATTACAATTGTCTTTTTGATCTCTTTCCTAGCGCCTGTATAAAGCAGCGGGAGAGGACAGTCAGCATCACTATACACCAACACTGGGTCTGCCTGAGTTTACACGGGCAAGAATAAATGCAGCTAACCTCAGTGATGTAAGAATTTCTTCTGTATTTCTTATACTTACTTGAGATGGAGGGTTGGGCAGTGGCAAGGAAGATGGATAAGTAGGGGACTTTGTAGGTTTATTTTATTTATGCTTTCCCTGATTTGATTATAATGATATTTATCTCCATTAGCATATATATGGTTGTGAGTAAATTAAATCTACATAAAGAACAAGACATGTTTTGTCTGAATTAGTAGGATTTCCCAAAGATAATTTTTGAAAGTCCTTTGATTATGAAGAATGAGACTGTAACGCAGAATAACAAATGGAAGAGGGTTCCTTTGTTTGTTCCTTTGTGCATTTAAAAGTGAAACAGCAATCTACATGTGCCTTTCCTACTTTAGGCAAAATACAGAGAATCTTGGCATAATCTACGTGCTCAAGGCTACAAGCTGACAACGGAAGCACTCCCGTTCCAGGCTGCCAGGGCCTCCAGAGAAATTGCCAGTGATGTGAGTTGAATGATTCAACCTTCCTTCTTGCCTAATTTCTGTTAACTTCATGTAAAACAATGTCTAAAGCAGATTTTACTAAATTAAAGCAACTCCACAACCATGTGAGACAAGTGTGAGACAGAATATATTACTTATGAATGAGATTCTTTGTGTGAATTAAAAAAAAAAAAAGAAGAGGAAGAATTGCTGCTAATAGGGAACCAAGCTCGGTTAAATATCTTCCAGTGGGAAATACCTAGTGAATTAAAGTATTTGCAGACAGACTAATCAGAGGGATTCTGCTCCTTTCCAGGCTTTCAGTTCCTCATATTATAAAGTGCCCACTAATTCTGTCCACCCTGCTTTGAGCCGACTTTTGGAAGTGCTCAGTGCTCCTGAATTGAAATGAAGTCAGAAGAAGCTGAGCGTTCTTTGAATCTCTGAAAGTCAGGAGCTGCCTGTCTGGTTAGGAAGTGAAAATCAGTGGGTGATCTATGCAGTGGATCAGTGGCAATTAAGGATATGTCCCCTTAATTTCTGAAATAAAGGAAATGAA
Organism: Phaethon lepturus; assembly: GCF_000687285.1. Taxonomy (NCBI): domain Eukaryota; kingdom Metazoa; phylum Chordata; class Aves; order Phaethontiformes; family Phaethontidae; genus Phaethon; species Phaethon lepturus. Next base: position 49,641 of record NW_010511390.1, read on the forward strand.
TATTCTTACCTTTAAAAATATCCTCTCATTTGGATTGTTGTTTGCAATGCACTCGGACATGGTGGTATCTCTTTCTCAGAAAGCCTAAGTTCATCCCTTCCTTACAAGAAATGTAATAATTTCTAGGAAAACCTGACAATTAACCTAAATTTAGTAAAAGAAGTCTTCATTTTGTGTGGTATTTAGTTGCATATTTTATCTCTAATGTGATAAAATATGAATATATTTCATGTGTATTCATTTTATGAAGCAACTATTTCTAGCTGTAATTTATAATGTATACTTAACCGTATTTTACAGAGTGCTTTTGGTTACAGCTTCAGATCTGCCATAAAGGATACAGGTCCATAATAGAATTACATCCACTTACAACAGATCTGAATTTGGCCCTTCATCTTGGAAGCACTTTATAAACATTAGCTACTGTAATTTAATACGCACAACTCTCTTGTGTGGTAGATAAGTGTTATTATCCCATTTCAACTACATTATGAACTCTTCAGGGCCCAGGCCTTCCCTTTAAAGTTCCAAGCACCCTGTTGATGCTGTATAAATAATCATTATCATCATCATCACTATTTCACAGAGAGGATAAATGCAAGATCATAGGGAGAGTCATAGTCTCAGCTAAGAAGAGAATGAGGGGTTGCTGGTGCTTATTCTTGTGCTCAGACCACCATCTTAGGCTTCTCAACATGGTTATTGATCCAGGAAAACTGAATTTACTCTTTAAAATAGCTGGGTGGCATTTGCAAATCTGAAGGCTACAGAGTGCATGATGTTTCTCTTTTGTATCGATTTTTTTTTTTCCTTCTGTCTTTTGTTTGTTTCTCTTATGTTCTTATTCCTAGTGATGGGAATAAAATTCTGTGAGAGATAATAAAAGTACATGATCTGAAGTTAAGCATGATCAATGCTTTGGGAATATTAATGGAATTATTGAGATGCGCTTAACTTTAATGTTGCAACTACTGTGGTATTTAAATTTGAGAGCAATGAGACATTCAAACAATTACTTTCTAGTGATGCATATCTTGGCTGTTTCTACAGACAGCACAGATGTTTCAGTGACTTATCTTAAGTTAGTTAGCTAGACTAGCCAGTCTAATTTTGTCATTTTTTCACTTTTACCTGTTTTTATTTTTAGTACCAATATAAACACAACTTTGTGATGGAGAGAGGAAAGCACATTGGTGCCAGAAGTGTTCTGGATGACACCAGGTTGCTGCATTGCTTGCATGCTGCCAAATTACAGAGTGAACAGGAGTATAAAAAGGGATCCCAAGAAGTGTGGTCTCAGTACCATCTGCCCATGGACATGGTGAATCTTGTCCATGCCAGGAAAGCCCAGGCCTTAGCAAGTGATCAAGATTACAGAAAGATACTCCATGAATTTACAGCACTCCCAGAAGACATGAAGATGAAGTGGGCCAAAAGAGCCCACATGCTACAGAGTGAGGTAAAGGCTTTCCTTCTGTTAAAAGCAAATTGAATTTAACAATAACAAAGCTTTGAGTGACTGGCACAAATTGTATGTTGGCATTGGGCAATGTTTTTAGAAAGGCTGTTTGTAAACTAATGTATGTGTAGCAGCAAGGTATCTGATTGCTCTTCACATATGGAACATATGTGAATTGGAGGTTCTTGTGTTATGAACCTGGTGGAAAAGCACTGTGGTCCATATTACTTATTCTAAAGCTGAGGGGTATACACATTCATCTCTCAGCTGTTTGGATCACAGCTAGTCAATGGCTTGACAGCCACTGCTCTACATGCAGAATTCTTTGAGGAGAAGGTTAAATACTCAGAGGTTGATTTGGGATATATTAGAAGATCATTTTGCCAACACAAATGGTCACGTCAAATAATCAGTTCCTCAGATGTGTTTGCAGAAATTGCTTATGGAAATGAAAGTTCAGACAAACTTTGATGACAGAAATGATGGAATCTCAGCATGGGCCACATCCATGCTCACTTTGCCTTAGCATGTACCTTTGTTCAGAGACAAGCCATTGTCTGTATGCGCTTTCAGACAGATGTAGATGTTGAGTGCATGTGTAAAGCTGCATGGATGCAGGTAGCTGTATTTTGACAGTTTAGGGTCCAGTGTCATTAGCTGCTCTGTAGCGGGAAGCTCTGTTCAGGTGTTTTTTGTTTTGTAAGAAAAGAGACTGAATCATTCAGTGGGGAAGTGAAAAATGTTGTTCAGAAAGTTATGCTTTTTATAGGTCTTTAGAGAGCTGATAATTTACTGAGCTCGGGATTACTGAGCACTGCGACAAAGTGATGGGATATTTGTTGGACTTAATCAGCTCTGATGAGCAGATGTTAACAGGTATTCCAGCTACGAAAGTCAGAGTGGCAATCAAAACACCGTAGAGCTTGTATCCTTCTTTCTTACTCAGTGTACTTGCTATCTGGTATCCCAAACGTACTCTTCATTGACAGAACTTTTTTGGGATATTCTTGGGATGGTATAAAAGCTGTTGCTAGATGCAGTTCTTTGCCTTTCCAGCTGCTTTCTCTAAAGGCTAACAGACAGCATGCAGGTAGTTAGATCTAGGAAGGCAGGATTTTTTACTATTTACTGATGTGTGGTTGTGGCGGCCCACATGATAGGAAAGTGGCATTTCCTTAGACTCTAACAGCATGTACTTCAGAGCTTGCCTACAAAGGGACAGGTAGAAGATGAATAAGAACCTCAGCACCTGAGTCTTTGCCTTTAGACCCCACAGGTTCCCCTCAGGAATCCAGAGAAATGATGAAGGTGGTTTTGTCCAATACCCTTACTATCTAGTGGAGAAGTGTACAACACGCTTGAGCTAGCTGGCTGTTATGTCCTTTTGCATATAGGGGAAAAAAACCCCCAACCTGAAAAAATGGATGATTGAAGTCACAGTGAGCCACTGTCACTCTGAAGGAGAAGTCAGAATTGTTGGGGTTGTGGGTACTTTACTGGCTTTCACATTTTATTGGGTCTGCCTTGTTTTCTTTACTGGATTGGGAGGTAGAGCCAGCCTTTAATGTGAGTAAAGAAAGAGTAATATGTCCTCCTAGAAATGGGGTTAATGAGGAAGCATGCACCAGATAAAATAATTAGTATTCCTGACTTGAACTCACCTCAGAAATTATTTCAAAAGGGGTTCTCTTACACCCAGTACAAACAGGTTATTACTTACTGCTTTGAGTCATACTAATTCACTCATGGGGCCTTCTCTTGTAACTTGCATATGATACATTATTTAATTCCTGGTGGAATGAACAAATGCAAACAGTTTGGCTTTACGATGTGATATGTGCATGGCAAATGAAAAACCTCAAAATGTTAATATGAATCAGGGATTCTTTTTAAAAAAACCTTAATAGCGGTGGATACAAAACTGATAGCCAACGATTTTCATTTTTAACAGCATCGTTATAAATCAGACCTGAACTTCATGAAAGGAGTTGGTTGGATGGCTCTGAGATCTCCGCAGATAGAAAGTGTAAAGAAGGCTGGAGAGCTCATCAGCGAGGTAACTGATAAATCTTTCATGGGATAGCACGTCTGTAGGAATTGTTTACCATCAAGGCTCCTTGTTACATGACACTTACGAATGTAGCTTATCATTTCCTTTTGATGTGGGAGCCTGTTTATACAAGGTGTAAGTTACCAAGAAGCAGTACTGGAGATGCAAGTCCACTGTGTGACACCTGCTGAATATTTTCCATTCCGAATGAAACACAAGAGTATAAACAAAACATGCAGCAATAAATAAATGCAGTAAACTCCATTATGAAATTCTGAGCAGGTGGTTATGGAAGTGATACAGAAAGATACAGCATTGACAACTACACTGAAGGGGCATTTGCCTGCTCAGTATCATGCATTAATGGAGAAAAATTATGAGCTGTCAAAAACGTAGTGTATGAAAGCATTTTGCATGTGAATTTTCAGTAGGAAGTCCTTCTTGCACACACACAAAAAAAGAAGTTTGGTGCCTGGGTACCACATCAATGATACAACAGCATCCCCATTCCCTAGCTGAAAGAGCAACTGAGGCTTAAGCAGAACAGTATGTTTTTAATACTGTAGCTTTGGGTAGGTGGCTTTTATGGTTTATTCCAGTTATCACACACTTGGAATTTTGATATGTCATTAACAGAAACATCCTGTGTTTTAGTTTTTTTTTCCTTTGTTTTTGTTGCTTCCTCCTCCTCTCAGATAAAGTACCGTCAGAAGCCAGAAAGTTTGAAGTTCACTGCTGTGGTTGACTCTCCAGATTTGATTCATGCTAAAACCAGCTACCTCCAGTGCAGTGACGTAGGTTTCATTTTACTATAAGTGATCTTAACTTTTCTTGTACTATAATGCATAAAAGAATTGATCTCGACATCGCTTCCAGTATCAGTTACCTTCAATGACTTTTGACTCCACAGAGATTGTACAAGGCTGGAGACTCTGAAGCCAGGCACAGGTACACGCTTCCTCCTGATCATCCGGATTTTATCCGAGCCCGCCAGAATGCACTTCAGATTAGTGATGTAAGCAAGCCTTTTACTTACGGGAGTTGACTTGGGAAATGAGGAAAACAAACTTGCTTGGGAGTGAAAAACTTTCATGTATATGTAGAAACCAGGTTCTCTAAGCCTGACCAAAACTGAAAAAAACAGGGCCTGTGGACAGCCAACATGTTGCTAGATTTGGGCTAGAGGGATCAGGAAAAGTCTGTCTTTTGTGAATTTCTTCTGCTTACTGGGGCAGGAAGCTATTATTAAGGATTTTAGTCCTTCAGTATAGGTATGGTTAGTTACAAATTTAAACTTATGTTTGGGTGGAGTAGGATAGAGAATCCTCTTTCCTTGACTATATAATCTATCTTTATGGCGCTGCAACACTGTGTTGAACTGATCCCTTAGGCACAGTTGTCAATTGTGCACAACCTGGATGCAGCTGGATCAGTGAGTGGAATTGGTTTAAAGGGATTTTGTTTCTGCATTATGCCAGACAGAGGCACTCAGTCTATTCCTAATATACTGTTCCTTGATTTATTAGCTGTTGTCCTTAACTGTAGGGTCATTGACCTTAGTTTATGAGAAGCTTTGAGTTCCTTGTTTGGTGATAGGTGCTCTGTAGGTGAAAGAAACAAACAGGATTTATATTCTTTGAAGTGATAGAGGACAAGGTAAAAAGGCAAAAGGGTGATTGCACACAAATGAAATATCATACCTAGACCTGTTAGCAGGGTCTACAGTAATGCTTGCATTGCTTCTACCCAGGCTGTCTTTCAGGATTTCTGGCATCTCAGTTTACCTACAAATTAAGCACCACCTAGCACTAAATTCACCAGTGAAACAGAATATCTTTTGAAATATGAAGTGGATTTTGTGCTTGTTTTCATATGGCCACAAACCCCAGAAAGGATGAATTAAAGTGTTACAGAATGCAAATTAATAAAATCAGAAAGGGACAGCCAAAAGTGTCAGCTAAGATGCCATGGCTGTGTAGCAGAACCTGCAGACTGGAAGCTATTTTAAGAAATCTACTAATGGAAGAAGAACCAAATCTAGAGCAATTTCTCTTCAGGATGTAAATGTATTTCACATCCTCAAAGTCACATTAAATATGTTAGAACCGGCTGTTATTCCACATGAGTTAATGAAGCCACATGTGGCTAAGGATAGAGACAGGGATCAGTTGAAAGGCTTTAAATAACTGGTATTGAAATTATGATGCCATGAAACCCAAGACACTGCAAGTGGATGCATCAAAAGAGAGAATAAGGGCAATGTCAATGCAATATTGATGTGACTGATGCATCACAGTTTCTAATAGAAATTAAATCACATCAAAAACAACCACATTCAAGTACAAAAGGAAACCCTGGTGGCACTTTTCAGATGAGGCATTTTATCATTATGGTGAATAGAGAAGAAGTTGAAGTGCTGTAGAACTGGATCAAAACCTTGGAGATGGTACTGATGACTCTTCATACAAATAAACCCAGTAGGATAAAACATTTATTATTGCAGTTATGGGACTGCATTTAAGAAACTGCAGGGGGAAATGACTGTTTTGTTCTTTTCTTTTCAACACAGAAATTGTATAAAACATCTTGGGAACAGACAAGGGCATCTGGCTATGATTTTAGGATTGACGCCATCCCATTCCAGACAGCAAAAGCTTCAAGAGAGATTGCTAGTGATGTAAGAACTGCTCTGTTTCAAACACTTCCCAACCCTCTTCCCATGCCACCCTCACCCTGTAAAAATGGGTGAATTCTGGTGTAAGTGAACCTTTTTCTGGTTTGGAAAATTGGTGACCCGGTGAAACCAAATGCCAGTTAAGGGCAAATTTTCAACTATAGACTCCCATTAATAATGTCCAATACCAGACTGCTCTCTTTCACTTCAAAGAGTTATTCTTGGGAAGGAAGCATCTTATGATGTAGTAAAATAAAATAAAAACTAGGCTATGAATAGTTAAAGCATGGTCTAGAATAAAGTGGCTCATCTTTGAACATGGAAGACCACAGTTGGCAAGAAAGCTGAAGATGGAGGACCTTCATTGCTTGAGCTGTGTATTGGGTATGCCCAAGAGTGCAACAATAAGAAGACCTCTGACAGTTTTTTTATGAGTATTTTGCGCTCCCTAAGTCTGTCTACTCCTTTAAAAATTAGCACAAAGGGCATTCTTCTAAAATGTCTTGTTAGATTAGGAGATGTAATTTGATATCAAACAAACCCTTGGCCTTCGTGCACTACAGGAAACGTTATTGATAGCTAGGAGAGGGTAAGTTATGAAATAACAGAATTTGAAGGTAATCTAAATGTGAAAATGAGTTTTTCCTCTGCCTTTCCTGCAGTACAAATACAGAGAAGCCTTCCTGAAAGACAGAGGCCAGCAGATTGGATTCCTCAGTGCAAATGATGATCCCAAAATCAGACATGTTCTCAGAGTGGGGAAACTCCAGAGTGACAACCAATACAGGAGTGGATATGCCCAAAACAAGGCACAATTCCAGAGTCACCTCAACCAGCCAGGATTCCTCCATGCTAAGAGAAGCCAGCAGCTTGCAAGCAATGTTAACTACAGGCAGCCTTTGCACCAATACACTTGTGATCCTGAGCAGCTAAATGTGAAGCATGCAAAGCAGGCCTACAAGCTGCAGAGTGATGTAAGTATAGCTGAGCGACACTGTCTTTCCAAGTGCCAAGACCTTATCTGTCAAAAAAATCACATTCTTGGAAGAACTACAGACTGTTTGCTGAAAATTAATGATTTGTCTATTATTGACTCTGTTGCTCTTTATATGCTCTCTCTTGAATACCCAGGGCATGTGGTTTGATTAGAGCCAAACAAAACAATATACATTGGTGTATGGTTCATTTTCTCAGGTAAAATACAAGTCTGACTTGAACTGGCTCAGAGGCATCGGCTGGACTCCCCCAGGTTCTCACAAAGTTGAAATGGCAAGAAGAGCTGCTGAGTTGGCATACATTCGGGAAATGGGATTGCAGGGTGCTTCTGCTCAGTACAGACCTGGAGTTGTAAGTAGAGTAAACCGTTCTCACAAACCCCAACAGCTCTGCTCTCTAGAAGACAGACAGGCACACATCCTGTTTAATGCTTTTGAATGCTCCCTGGAGTCTACAGTTCTCCCCACTGTTTGAACCGAATATATATACTTCCCTCATCAAGCTTTGTGGCTCTGTGTATACCTTAATTTGAAGAAACCTCTCAAGAGAATTCAGCGCTGTCATGGCTGAGGAATTCCAGTAGGGACTAGGAAGTGCCACTGGATAGGATTTACTTATACTATGAGATGTGTTTCCCTTAACTTGTGGATGTTGTCAGGTCTCCAAGTGTCCTGGTACCTCCATGGAAAGCAGAAGTAGAGGTGGAAGGGATTCTCTTTTCCTGATTTCGGCAAGACACATCTGTGTCGCCATGTAATCTCCACTGGCAACTGTATTGACAGGATCAGTGTAGACTCCTAAAAGCATAACGTGTGCTATGGGAGGCTCCCCAGTACTGTGGGAGGGTTTTTGCAAAGGGGGAATGCTCCGGCCTCCTCCATCTCTATCCAGCCCAAGATGCAAGAAATTACAAGCTGAGATCTTCCAGTTTTTCCTTCTCCCTACCTCCACAGGGATGATTCCCAATCTGCAATGTCCCAGCACAAGAGAGCAAAAGTCCATACAGGGACTTTGTAGACCCTACAGTTAGGAAACATCAAGTTACAATAAAAGAGAAGTTCTGCACTCTAAATACTTTTTTCAATTAAATTTTAACTTTAGCAACAGGTCAAACATAAGCCAGCCCAAGAGAAACAGAACATATCCATGATTTGCATTCCTATCTGAAAAGTAACTTAGGAAATAAATTATAACTGTGGTTGAGGAATGCAGGCAGTGGGGACTGCAGGCAATATCTTTTTAAGTCCTACATATGATAATGATCTGATGGTCCGGTCCCAGGGAAATCTACAGGTGTGTAATCCACTTGGAACTCAGGTGTTTGCTGATTTTCTTTTTATTTAGGGCTCAAATTAGAAATTAGGACTTGAGCACATTCAATCCTTTGGCATGTGTAGTCTCTGGCTTAAAGGAATGGCTCCATTTTTTGCGCTTTTCCATTGTAGAGATTTGCTCAGTGCAGAGCAGTGATTCATATTTTGTTCATTTGTTCACCAGTTGAGCTAATTTTTAGTATACAAATATGTTTATAGAATAATTGTTATAAACCTCTTCCTGTCCACTGGCTGTCCTCACAATATTAGTTTGATTTAACAGGACCAATTGGAGATGGAAGGATGTCAGCAGGTCACAGTCAACCCTGATGCTTCAGAAATTCTGCAAGTCAAGAGAAGGAAAATGCAGTTGTATCAGCAGTAAACAGAAACATGACATTACACAAATAGATTTTTATCTTGTCCTGCAAATCCTGTAGCTTTTCCAGTTTTCTGGGAAGCACAATAGGTGGCGTCTGAGAACTTTTTGTTTTAAAAAGCAGCCTAAACATTGCAATTTATAACATCTTTCTATTTTTGTGTGGCTATTTTATCACTGTATGTATTACAGAATCTGATATTTATTTAAAGCTGTAAATGAAATTAGTACTAGGTGACTGGCAGGCTCAGCTTTGTACTACAGATGAATGATCTCGATTGGTAGAATATAATTTGTAAAGAATAAATCAGATTAATCTTATTCCATACTTGTAATCTTTGGAGGTTTTTATGTTCCTGGATTACTGGTGCCATTGACCTAAGAGAATGCAAAAGCATGATTCAGGTGGCTTAACAGATGAACAAGACAAAGGCCAGTGGAAGCAAAGTTATCATTGACTAACCAAGGGCATGCCTTTTGGCGACATCAGAGACTTTGTTCTTAACAGGATTAAGAGGATGCATTCAGATCACAATTAGTTCTTCAGCTTTTTTCAAATCTTCCAAAGCAAAAAATCAGAATTAGTTTGTTAGAAATTATGGCAATAGGGGTAGCTACTGATAGATTAGGTAGCTGTTTAGAGAAGGTTGTAAACCCTGCAATTCAGATGAAAGGCACATTACTGTTTTAACAAATTGACTCTTCACAAACACGTCTATTCGTTATGTCCTGATTTAATACCAGTCCCCTGTCTTTCAAATTTCTGTATAGGGCTGCAGAAGCATTGGGCAAAAAAATATACAATTAGAATGCAAAACTTGTGAAAACCCATGAATTATCTAATAGCTTTAGACCCATTTTTATAATGGTATTTAATACCCCCTGCGTCTCACTGGTATGAGCTGAGGTTAAGCCCATATATACTGTTGTAGATTGGGAGCATAATAAGTAATTATCCTTTAATCAGGAATAAAGTGGATAATTCTAATAGTGATTTTCTTTTTTTCTCTTTCAATCTGGAATGCACCACTGATGGAATTTGTGGTTATTTGCCATAGGCACATGATGATTTTTATGTATGTGAAAAGTGGTACTGGCTTTAAGGAGCACACATCAATGGCTTTGAGGTGTCAGGGTCCAATGAGTGCAGAAAAAACACACCTTAGCCACGGGCATGAGGTGAAGAGGGAAAGGGTGACAGCAGCTGAACCTGCAGAATTTTCAGGGCTTGAAAAGCAAAACTGGAAACATTGGCAGCTGCGGTTCTGATTTGGGGAAGAAATGGAGTTGCTTTACTTTCTGATCTGTTTTGCCTACAAAATCTGGGCTTATTTCAAAGCCCCCAACAGGAACACTGTCACTGTCATTCTATTAAACACTCTAAGGCTATTTTAAAGATGGTGGTGAAGGATGCCCCATGTAGGCCATGAGGAAATATCAATAATGTTTTTGATCAAAGAGGAGGCATTTGGGGAAATGATAAAAATAAGTAAATATCTCAGTCTTACCTTTTGTCATTCCATACCTGTCTCCTAATGAAGTAACCTTGACTCAGACCGAATTTTGGATTTAATCCAACTGAGAAATGTTGTCACCTGGGTATAAACCCCTGGCTTGTTTTTTAACCCACACTCCTCACCCCAGCTCACAAGGCCATATACATAATAGGAGCCATTTTCGACACAAGTTAGTGGGCCTCCAGAATCTCCCTGAAAAGAAAAAGCACACACATTCAAAACATGAAGCAAAACGTTAATCAAAATAAGAATGCTCCTCTCCCTTTATAAGACTTTGAAGCTATAATGATGGTCTTTTCCTATCAGATGTACCATCAGATTCTGCTCAGTTCCTGAGTAGGCTTGCAGTTCTGGAACCAGGTCAAATGATACATCGAAAAAGTTTGGTAAGTTTTTGTTTGTGAAGCCTGTGACGTATATCTGACAAAGTCACAGGAAATTTCTCAGGCATGAAAGTACCAGGCATTTGCAGCCTGAGCTCCACATTATATTGCTGAGATACGCCATGATGTGATCCTTGGCATAAATGAAAACACTTGATCTCTCCTACACCCCTCAAAATAACTTTATTCTAAACTGGCTGGTCTAAATTTTTGTTTTATTGGTGATTTCTATTGCAAAGTATGGTTGCAGTGGTAGTTCGCACCTCAGGAAGCATTGTTCAAACTCTTCCCTATCTTACAACAGTATAAATATGAACTTGCTTCACCTGTGCACTAGCTGTAATGAAAAGAAATATCAATCCTGACTTTCCCTGCAAGCCTTAGCTCTGATAGTGAAAATCATTAGAATTGGTGCTCATGGCAGAGGCCATAGTAAAACTGAGGGAAAAAAGGCAAGTTTTCAGGTTATTATGACAAACTGCCTCAGAAGCCAAACTTTCCAGTCTAGTCTGTAGCTTCCATACATCTGCCTGTGGCTGACAGTGACAACATTAGCTCTAGGGATATACATCTCAAACCGTACTGAAGAAAGACGATGGCTGTTGAAATACACTGATGGGAGAAACAGATACATATGCAGCATCCTGCCAAAGCTATTACTCTGCACAGCCTGACTATTTACACAAAAAATTAGTCTTCAAATACAGAAAAAGCAACAGACCTGACAAGAGTCCGCTCTGGGTCTCTGAAGATTTCCTGCACAAAACATGCTTTCATCCAGTATGTGATCATATGCTCTGGGTGCATTGCATTTCCTCTGCGAAATCAGCTTGACATTGGCATCTAACAGCTGACGGGATACTTCATCTATGGGATGTGCACCAAAAAAATGGAGTCACCTTCCTCCCAATCCTGTTACATGTTGTCTTTGTTCAAAATAGGAGCTTGCTTGCCATTTGGATGGGAAGGGGTAAGAACAGGGGGGATGCATGGGCTAGCCTGGGAAGAAAATAAGTATCTGTCTGAAATGATAAGGGTTAGGGTTGGAGCCTGGAAGCTTCACTCAGGACATCAAGTTGTTGCCTGAACAAAAGCAAAGTCAGGTATTCCGAATTTGGCTCCGATTAGCTCTACCCATGTAATCCTGCTTTTCAAAGGTGCTGGTTGTCTGCAGCTCCCACGGGTCCCAATGGGACTTTGAGCTGCTCAGCACTTCTCAGACTGGTGCCATTCGATGTTTTAACATGCAGGCTAATGGAATAGATGAAAACTGAAAATCATACAATATTTAAGAGCAATGATTAATTATAGTGAATCTAAAGACATAACTTGACATCTAAAGGCAATAGCCAGAGTTTCAAAGCACTACATCTGTACGTAATTAAAGGTGGTTTATAAGTTTAGTTCTGCTCGAGTTTCAGGAAATATTCCATTTCTGCAGTGATTTCCTGAAATGCTAATAATAGCTCTGCCCAAAGAAGGAGCCATCTAGTTTGAATACTTACAGGGTACTTGGTATTCTTTGTTGGGGGAAAAAAGAAATTTCCCTGTACCCTTTTTAAGAGAGATTTTTTATTTGGAACTTTTAAAAAATGTCCATTAAATTCAGTTGGTGCATTTTGATCAAATGAACATGCTTGTCTCTTGTGGACTTCAATGAGACCATCAGAAGGGAGAATTTGGTCCTATGTATCGTATCAGGCTGTATCAGTCACAAAGCACTAGGACACCTACTGCAGCCTGAGTGACACAGTTTCCTTCTGCTGCTTTACAGCAACATCAATCAGAACATGAGAAAATGCATTTTTCAGAAAATTGCCATTACCTTTTTTTAAGCATAGTAATTTCTCCCCTTAGGATTTACTGCGGGCAAGAAAGGTTTTGGATAGAGCTGGTTGAACTTGAAAAGCTTTGGATTTTTTTTTTTATTTTTCAGCGCATCTGAAGATCCAGATGCTGCTTCTGAAAGCTTTATCTGACCCAATGGGCTGGAAAACCATGTGAAAGTTCCTGTCTTTCTTGGTCCCGTCTTGAAACACACAAACTATACAATAGCCTCTCTCTTGATACCTTCTTACTTCTGTTGCTGGCTTCAGCTGAAACCATGACATGGTGTGTCAGATGGCAAGCAAAAAAAATGTGAAAAGGATTTTTTCAGAACTCTGAAAAGTTTGGTTGGTCTAGCAGTTGGAGATTGCTGATAATGAGTAATTTCCATGGCAGGGTTTAGCCATCCTTAGCTTTGAATTCCAGGTCTTGGTTTCACTAAGTACCTAGGTCCACATTTGGATCTGGCAACTGCTACTGAAAGTACCAGCCCACCTTGCCATGGAAGTACCCACCAAAATCCAGCGAGCCCATAAATACCTGTCTCTGTCACACCCCATCCAGAAATGAAGCAGTCAGTTCCAACAGGAAAGAAGAAGTTAGGCAGGCATGCTGTTTTCACATACTTTGTTTCCACTGCACAGTGACCATCAACTGGCTTCAATTTAAGTAGTGCTGGAGAGAAGATAAAGAACAAAAAGTATTCATAGATAATTTTAATTCCTAGCCATCATTACCAGTCTGTGATCCAATCCTCTGCAAAGTTGCATATGCCTAATGTGCTATTTGCACTACGTCCTGGACCTGCCCCTATTTTTTTACCTCTCACTGCCAGTGACTTCTGCCTGCCCATCACAATTCACATTCCAAAGATTCAAATGGGTCTAAATCACAATTTGGCCTAATTATTTCCAGAATATTATATTGACTTCAGTTGGAGAGAGGCACTTCAGATGACTGAGGCTGGAAGTGCACCACATGAATATTCAGTAAAAGGGATTTACCAATATCATTGTGTGGGACACCATCCTTCTCTCTGTATTTGTAATGTACAATGACCTTCTCCACATCAAATATTTGCTCTTGACGCTCTCTCTTCTTGAGGTCTTGCTTTCCAAGGGCTACTTGGAGATTTTCTGCTGGTTGTCTGAAAAAAAAAAAAAGTAAATTACACACAGACATTGTCTATCAGTTGTGGTGAAAACCTGCACCTTTAGTATCTGCAACTCAAGATATTGCTTCCTCTTGTAGAGCACGGCCAGAAGATTTCCTAAGATCATTATAGGAGAGCTTAGTCAGGGAAGCAGTGGTGTTGGACAATACATGGGCTCTTAACATCTTTCAGTCATGAAATTAAATGATTTAAAGCTGCATGAATACACTTTTCTTTGCAGTTTGGGGAAGAGTAGCAGTGTGCACACAGTCTGTTACTGTGGCTGTGATGATGAGAGGTAACTCATGGAGACACGGGAGTACAGTTGCTTGCCATTATCTGGGCGTACTTAAAATCATCTGTGCCGGAATGATCTCCAGTGTGTAATTTACTAATTTCGAAGGATAGTGGTTTCCAACCTGCTCAACAAAAATGTTGAAGGAAATGCCATATTCTAAGCTAGCTAGCACATAAACAATTGAAAGAAAAAAACATATTTCGCCTGTTCTCGAGATCTTAATTATGATGCAATACATTATGTTGTTTATGGTTTCCCAATATCCCCTGAGGGAGTCCTTCTTTCATACATTGCACAACTTTGTTACATGCCTCCTCTTTTCCTCTCATACAACTATTTTAGCTCATTTTGGATGAGTGAGAGGTAAATTTAATTTGTTATTCCAGCAAGCAAGCACGAATTTTAAGTATATGTATATTTTCATGTATATGTTCTTATTTTCACATATATGTTTTCCTTTCAGTTTAATTCCCAGCAAGTTTAATTCCCAGCAATCATTTGGACTGCAAATAATTTGGATTCCAAACTGTCTTTAATAACCATCCTGATTTTTATATGTTTATCTAGCCTAGGCATAGGACATGCACCTACTCAATGCAGTGCCCAGCAGTAAGAACCCAGCAAGCTTTAATTAGCACTCCACCACAGAAATGTTCACTCCTTTTTGAAGTCTTTATCTGCAAAGATGCCATCCAGGGATGTTTGCCAGGTGTAGTCTTAGCTCCACCATAGATCCTCTTGAGTGTCCTTTGAATTTCTGGTTGTCCACATGTTTTAAATATTTCATTTGATCCAGGTGGGTCTGTTGGGCTGTCTGTTGGCCATGGGCTCTGTTCAGCTGCATTGGAAGAGACAGCAGATGTGTAATGCAGAAATAGTATCAGACTGGAGGAGCCAAGTAACAGGGGTCACCTGCTGCTCTGGACCACCTACCCACTGCCAAACAGTTCACTTCTAATTCTTTACCTGTTCCTGAGCAGGGTGAAACGTCACAGAAGTCCCATTCCACTTTGTGATTTTTTCTGATGTAGCACCAGGGTTTTTCATCCTCATCGGGATTCCTGAAGGGAACAGTTCAGAGCATCAGCCAACAGGAATGGGGAAATCTCCACAAAACCAGCAAAGGAGCTGAGGATGCTTAGGGGAGCAGCCTCATGCTCCCATATGAGAGCCAAACTTCCAAAGGTACTCTTTCTTAAGATTTGACAAAGAAGATGCCTGAGATAAGGAGAGTGGGGCTTCTGCCATTTTACTGTCCCCATACCTATCTTAACCCTAAGAAAAATGAAGGACCGATTCAGGGAAATGAGGGCTCTTTCTGGAAGCGTCACATCAGTACAGTGACTTAGGGAACACACCCTTAACATCCTTGGTATTTTATAGATAGGCAGTGTCTAGGCAGTTGTGAGATATTAACACCATCAGTTAATCAAATTCATGAGCAGTTTGTCCTCATGCTCTCTTCGATATAGACCTCTACAGTTGCTTCTTCAAAATGTTACCTGCAGAAGTTATGTTCACCAATGCCGTAAGAGTCAGCATCCTCCATAAAGGCATTAATAGGGTAGTCCAAGAGATCATGGGAATTCCAGTGCAGGCAGGTCTTGCCATTCATTGCTTGGTTCACTCTCCCTCTGTACTTGGAGGAGGCCTCTTCATAACAGTCATCCAGTCCTGTAGGAAGACAATGATGACATGAAAATGCCTTTTGTGTTATTCTTTGCCCAAAGTGGTTTCTCCTCCTTCCCATCCTTGACCTACATTCATTTTATGGAGAATTAGAAGCACCTGCTGGGTTATGTAATGATATCCCTTACCCTACACAGGCCAGAAATGAGAGTAATGTCCCAACATCTGTCCAACTTGAAGCTTGATTGACTTCAAATGCCTGAAACATCTTTGCATGGTAAAGACCTAACAGCTAAGAGGTGCCTTAATGCCAAAGCACAATCTCTCTGTCAATGGCATAGGCAAGAAATGGTATTGGCAGTATTAGACGGAAGTGGGCAGAGCTGCTATCATGCTAGGGCAATGGGTGTGCCAAAAGGAAGATTGTGGGGTTGTGAACCTAACCTGTAGGCGAGCTGGAGGAAAAAGCACCTGCAATGTGGAGCACGTAGTGGTATACATGGAGTTTGAAGTGAAATCAACTTTTAAAAGAGAAAGAAACAAATCATTCACCTTGAAAACATGTGTGGGGTATGGTGCCCATGGTGGTGCTGCAGAGGCAGAAGGTTCTCTATGCAGGCTGGGGTAATCCTATGCCCTTGGCCACCCATCTGTGTGTCAGTGACTGTACCCCAGCCTTGGGAGTCACAGGCAAGTGGACATGAATCTTCACTACATCAGCTTTCGAGTGTTTAAGGAGAGCCCAATGTTCCTTCTCCACGGGACATGCAACCTCTGGGAAATGTGTGCTCACTCGTTATATATCGGTGGGACCTTGCTGAAGCACACTTAGAAAACATCAGTATAGGAACTGTTTTGAGCCTCTTTGCTGATGGTGGCTGCAGAAGTCAACCTCTTCCTCCATCACTCTCCCTGAGGAGGCTAGTTCCCCGGGTGCATTCAGGTACTTGGTGCGATGACGGCATCAATCAGTTTGACTGCAGGGTGAAGCCTGCCCTTGGCTGTCTTGGGGATGCGCCCCTACCCTCTCCCCTGGAGCTGTGACATACCGATCTCACAGAATCTCCCTCTGAAAGGTTTGGGGCACTCGCAGGTGAATTTTGATCTGATCCTGTGCCGTATGCAGATACCTCCATTTTTGCATGGGTTTGGTCTGCACGGTGAAGATGCTGTCAACATGGAAAACAGAACAGCCTTGTCACTGCTGAATGCTATACAGCCACTTGCATGTGCAATAGAAAGTGGGGAGAGCTCCCACTTAGCCTGTTGTCTTCAAGATCTTATGAACTCTTGAAAAGCACTTATCACAGGTGGTCTCACCAGTGAGTGAACCACCACCCTGTAAATCAAGCATAACTCATCACTGATCAGCCCCACAGATGGGAGCCATAGCAAACTCAAGCACCAGGGCAGGACCACCTTCTGCAGTGGGCTGCATGTGATCTCCCACTGCTGAACATCTGCAGTGAGGCGACCTCGCCTTGCCATCCCCACCGCAATTCACTCAGCACCCCGCTAAGCTGGAGCCTTTTCTGATGGGGCTGTGCTCACCTCGTTGGCAGTCAGGTAGTTTGTAGGGATGATTGCAGCTGCACTGAAAGTAAGGAGGAGTTAATGTAATTAGGCAGTGTCCCGTGTGGCACCTTTTCTCCAGGCACATGTCCTTCACTGTGGAAAACAGACACGAGGTTCTTCATCAGCATTTGCATGTGCACAAGAGCTGTGCCCTCACAGGGATCGTGGGAAGACACGCTTTCTTGTGAATCTCTGAGGAGGCTTTCATCTGTCTGTAGTGGACTTGGGATTTCCATTCTTGTTCACATTATCTATTGAAAAAAAATCTGCAGGACTGACAAGTAGCTCACCACTGCCCACCTGCCATATAGACATCCTCTCTGCACACCTGAAGTCTGTCTTACTGGATACCACTTTAGACAGACTTTGGTCTGGATGAGGAGCTAAGCGTGAGACCTATGAACATGACTGGGCTGTCAAATCCCTCACCCCAGCAAAGAGTGGGTTTATAAAGCCCTGTGTTTGCTTCCATTGACAGAGCTGTAACAGTAACATTAGTTGCCAAAATAGGGAGTGTAAATTAGCAGAAGAGAAATTACCTTTCTCGCACGTAGTCCCAGTGTACGGCTCAGGGCAGACACAACTAAAGCTTCTTCCTCTGTTTTCACACATACCATTGTTCTTGCAGGGGTTGGAGGAGCATGGGTCTGCTAGGGTAAGGATAGAGATCTTTTAGTTTAACTTTCAGCTTCTCCACCTCCATCACCTGCTTTTTCTTCTCGCATTTTTTGACTGCAGAAGGCTGCCTTCCTGGCCGCAGCATCCCAGGTAACAGATATTGCATTTACGCATCAGCTCAACAGCCACAGGAGCAGCTATGAATTGCTGCAGAGCCTACTGTAAGCTGTAACAAGCTTTGGATAAGGAGCTCCTCAGCTATCTCTGCCATGTCTACGATGGAGCTGTAATGGGGCAAGTCCCTTCCTTTGCCGAGGGCCAGATTTGCCTCTATAGCAGTGGTAGAAGCAGGTGCATTAAGAGCCAGAGCTGGTCCTAGGCATCTGCCTTCATGTGTTTATTGCGGAGGGGTCTGGATTTGCATTGCCCTGGTTTCAACGTGGCACTAAATCTCCCCTGGACAAGCCATCCATCACCATTATACTGTACAACACCCCTGGGTGGCTATTGCTGCAGGGGAGCAGGCACCTGCTGAGAACCACCTGAGCGCTGCTCCTTACGCCATGCTTAACCTCTCCACTCCACTCCACCCCGGGCTGCCAGGAGCAATTCGTGCTGGGGACAGCTACACACCAGCTCTGCTTTCCTTGTACCAGGCGATAACCCAGGGGACATCACAGGCAACTTCCCTGTCTCTCTTTTTGTGTTTCCTGAGCAATCTTAAGGACCCTTTCCTACTCTCCAGAAGTTTGGCAAAACAGAAAAAGAAAAGAAAAGAAAAAACCCCACAACTGAGAAAAAAGAAAAGAAAAAAAAAGGAAACCTGCTCTACATTTGGTTCCCAGCATAAATACAGAACATATATCCCATGAAAAAAGCAATTACATCCTACAGTGTCTATAGACAAATAAGCCTGTGCTTTTTTGTAGTAGCAATCAGAAATGTTCTGCATGATCAGAATCCATCCTGTGAAACCCGGAGATAAAACACAGGCTCCTTACAAGAGAAATACAAAGGAGAACACTGCAAACAATCCTCCTAACTCATCCCTTTGATGCAGGCATTTCGAGAGCAGGCTGGCAGCCGAGGCCTGCCACGCTCATGCTGCAAGCGCAGCGTTGGGATTTTACCCATTCCTCGCCTCCCTGTCCGCCCCTCAGAGGTACCTTTTCCGCTATCGCTGTAGCCAAAAAATGCCTCAAACCAGTCAGGGTCCTCTGAGGGCTGCTGCTGGAGGAAGGGGTCCTGCTCCGTTTGCGTGTACTCGTCATAGTACTCGTAGTCGTCAGCCCCGTCTGCAGGGAGGGGTGAGAAGAGGGGGGAAGAACAGGGGAGTTACAACTGCTGGAAGGAGAGAAGGTGTGAAAGAAGTTACTCCCTGGGGTGGACAGTCCTGTTCTCCTTCAGCTCGTTTGGGATGCCAGTGGGTCTAGAGCTTGCATCATCTTGAGGACGAAAGGTGCCGTTCAGCTCTTCCTCGGCGCGGGCAGAGCTCGCCCCGCGCCCAGCACGGCCTCCCCCCAGCGCCGCTGGTCCCAGCTCTGCCCTCGGGGCCGCTCCGGGAGG
>NW_010511391.1:0-12212 GCF_000687285.1 Phaethon lepturus
CAGTTGCTCTTGCAGATCAAGAACTAGAGTCCAGGGCCTGCACTTCCCTGTACAGCTGCTAAGAAAAGCAACACTTACAAGATGCAGTAAAAAGCATTAGCTACCTTCTCATGTAGGGCAGACAGGGTTACACTGGGTAAAACACAGCCCCAGTTCCAGTCTTACTAAGTGACAACCTTTCTCTGACCTGCTTTTGTATCCAGCACTGATGATCTGAAGTTAATGTGGACTTACCACATTCAACAGGTGCATTTGGAAGCTGAAAGCACATTCAGGTAACACTTCAAAGCACTTAAAAAAGTCAAACCAGATTTAGTCCACAAATCAATAAACAGCCTACTTTCTAGAGATGCTGCACTGCTCCAAGTCCCAGTGAGATGAATAGAAAGTTGAAACACTCAGTATCTTGGGAATTAATATTACTTAAGTGCCTCCACCACCATGCAAAAAAAAAAAACCAAACCTGTCTGCCTACTATGCAGAACAGAAAACAGCACTGAAACAAAGACTTTCTCCAGACATGAACTAGTGCCACAGAGATACTACACCTACACATAGATCATCCCCCCAGCAGGGATGATCACATACTCAAGGCAGAAGCTTTCAGTCACCAGTCACCACTGGGCACCACACTCCAGCGTTTTGGTATTTCTCCCCTATGATACTGAAGGGTGACAGTGTCAGGATCTCCACAGAGCCCTCACTGACAGCGGGTCAGCACGAGGGCTGTTGCTGGTAAGATGTTCAGGTGACAACATGAGCTGGTGAAGCACCTTTTCTCATATTATAGAAACTTCTCCCGTATCTGAAAGAAGCAGACCCTGACATTTATCTAGACAGCACTGTTCAAACTCCAGTAACCACATAAATAAAAAACTGTCTTAATCCTTGCCTACATACATTCTCTTTTATTAACTTGCCCAATGAAGATATGGATGCCTAGAGCCAAGCTATGTAAGGACTGCAACTTAGTCTGGGATGAATATGGTTTAAAATGAGCACCACAGCACAGTGCCTTCTCATGCTTGAAAATAAAGGGTATAGGAAGAATCTTATGGGACCATATACCCTGCAAGCCCTCATGCTTGGCCCTGGTGTAATGTTCAATTGGACATACTGCATCCACATCAGAAAAGGAAAACAGCACTCAAATCTGCAAACTTTTTTTTTTTAAAGAGTGAGCTTTTGTATATTTAAAGCAAATAAATACACATTGAAAATTGAGTCTCACTCATGACTTTAAAATTACCAAGCAAGCATTCGCTCACAGCAGGCTCCCAGTATGAAGAGGCATGTTTTTTTTCCATTCCCAGAGAAAAATGCAAGAATAGACAGTATTAATAGTGGTAGTACGAAGACTGGATTTGTTCCAAGATTAAGTAAAACAGAATAAGACACAGCAAAAAATAAGAAGTAAAATGCACACTTTTAAAAGTCCAGTAATATTTGGATGGTGTACGCTTTAGTTGATCATAAAAGCACTAATGTTGCATATCATTAAATTTCAGAGTTGCTTTTAAATTTGGTTTGTTGGTTGCTCAAGGAATACTGTCATAAAAGCAAAACCTATATATACACTATTAATGATTTAGTCTATCACATGAAAAACCCTTCCTATTTATTAAAAGCTTATCTTAACTGCAGTCTTAATAGCTACTTCTGCAAGCAAACCATTTAAAGCACCCTTTGACAAGTTTCTTACCACTGCCTCGTTCTTTGGAACAGACGGATTTAACATTGTGAGAAGGCTGCCTGGGATCCAGAAAGGAGACATGTGCCTGTGATCCTACTGCATATACTGACCACTCCTGACCATAAGCCAAACACACATTCTCCCTGCAGTATGGCAACTTTGTGGAAAGTAACTGGAAACAGAGGAAAGACAAATCAACACATTATGAGAAGAGAGCAAAACATTAATATAACAATTCTTTAAGCTATGTTCAAGGAAGTTGCAGTGAAAAAAAAAATATGTTCATCACAACAATAGAACTTTAAGAGAAAAGCAACAACCTGACCCAGAGGAAAAAACCTGAAGGAGATTGGATTGCCTTATCTGAAGAAAACTGAGATTATAAAGGCTGAAGCCAAGTATTATGCAAAGAACAATGGACATTTTGGTAAATTGTTTTGCATCTTTCTAAGCTGCTGTTATTTCTTCAGCAGGTGTACACAGACATCAGCTCTCAGCTGAAAAAGCTTACCTCATACACTAGCATAGATATTTCTGAGCTTGATCTGCAATTACACTTAAATAAGTTCCTTTATGAACACTGCTAATCAGGTATCCATCATACTCAATGGAATGGTTCACTTCAGCTCACCCAGAACTGGCAGAAAGTTAAAAGCACCTCCCACCCTCCAAAATAAGGTGAGTGGGAAGTTTCTCTCCCCAAGTTCTGATTTTCAGGACATTTCATTTTACATAGAACACTTAAAAGCTTTACAAACACTGCTGCTCTTTCTTCAAGCATTTAAAAGAGATGAAGAATAGCAAACAGCCTTAACTGCTAGGCAATTTTTGAAATTTTACACCAACAAACAGAAAAGCACCTTTGATAGTGTGTGCTCTGCTTTCCAAAGATGAAAATACCCATCTAGGGACACAGCTCCCAGTTCCTATTATTAAAAAAAAAAAATTTAAGAGAGTTAGTTTCTGTATTATAGATGTCCTTACAAACTCACACTCTCTACTAGGCAGGCTGCATACTCCAGATTGAACTCATCCATAATCCTGTACTTGCTTATCAAGACAAATTTTCATTTTATATTGATCTTGATAGAATGCTATATAGCGCAAAGGTGCCAGGTAGAATACGAATTAATAAAACAGTAAATAACCAAAAATAGCTTTCAAAAGTATAGATCATCTTAGACAATCAAATAATGAATTATTAGACAGTACAAGCTGGGGTTGTCAATTCTCTACAGCAGCTCCCACACTGATTCTGACCCTGAAGTAAACATTTCTTTCCAGGCACTACTCTACTGAAAAAGCTACACGAAGTCTCTATCATAGAGGAGTAATTAACAACTGTAGTGAAAAATAAAGCCCGCAGGAACACCATGCTTCTGATAGCACACCCACCTTTGCTTCAGACCTTCTCTGTTCTTTGAGGGCAGAAAGAAAAGTAGCGGAGGATGAATTGCTACTCCCACTTGCCCCAGTACAATTCATCTCTAGTAATAACAAGGTCAGCATGGGAGAGGTTAACACTTACTGTTTGTCAAATGCCAACAAAATAACACCAAAGCAAGCATTGGTGCCTGCCCTGTGCGTCAGTCACCTCACTTGCCGAGCAATCCAGTGACGATTCACCCATCAAATCAGCAACTGACTCAATGTTAGCTGGTCTTCATGAAAGGTGAAGGAAAGCAGAAGAGCACTCAAGAGTGGGATTCAAGTTGCAAGAGGTGTTTTGGTGCCTTATCTGCTTCTTGTAAACATTCCCTTAGGGTGCAAGTTTAAAATCAAACACACAGGAAAACTGTTCCTTCTGAAAACATATGATTTTTTTTTTTTTTTTTCTACTGGCCTTCTCCAAGCATTTGGGGCAGAAACAGACATGGCAGATAAAAACAACCGTCTCTCATATGAGAAAGATGCAAAAGGATCAGGGGAAAAAAAATTAGGTTGCTTCTCCGGTATATTTGATTTAGATTACTTTTTTCTTTTTCTAATAGATATGGACAGTTTTAAGACTTCTCAACTGTCTTGCTTATCTTACTGACCTTGTTCTTATTGTTGAAAGCCAATGCTCGGACTTTGCAGTTGTCGGGACTGGTGTTCTCCTTGGGGACATCCTTCAGGGCCCTGTGTGTTATGTGGGCATAGACAGGAACTTGAGAGAGATTATGCCTGGCATTGGACAATACATCTTCTGTGACTTCCCAGAGACCCATCGAACCATCCCGGGAACCTGAATAAATAGTCCATAACAGCATTTAACATATATATAAAATCCCCTTTTTCAAAAAGGATGTGCAATAAACAATAGGGTCCGAAAGAAAGGATACTATTACTATTAAATTAATCTAACTGAACACACTGTTGGCGCCTATATATTAATTATTAACAAAATAATTAATTTGCTGAGCTGTAAAGTTCATAACTTTGTGAACTCATTGTCAACTGGTTTGTCTACATAGTTTCCAAGCAGCTAGATCACCTCATCTATTTTTAAACTGATTAGGATGCATCAAAAAACACAATCATCACCATTAGAGATTCACACGTAGAATAAACTCAGAGGTGACTGAATAGCCTACATGTTCAGCCTGGCTTACCAAGGCTGAGACTGACAGTCTGTTAAGCCAATACAAAAACCTCCAAGAAAACTCAGTTGGGTTTACACCAATTTTGGATCTTTTGATTTCTGCCAGTATGCTTATGGATATGTACACACATTTGTGAACTGAACAGAAACAGCTATTTCAAACCACAATTTGTATCAAATCTATTTTTTAAATTATTTTTAAACCCATGCAACCTCTTTTTTAAAGAATGTAACACAGGAACTGAGGCCAAACAAGCAAGAAATCATTTTATTTTTCTACTAAATTAGAAGATATTAATCCAAAATATTAATCAATAAGAGTAACAATACCGGATGAAGAAAGCTGAATGTCTTTGTTTCACAGATCAACACAGGCTTAACCCAAGGTCCTATACCCATCCCTTCTGGTGTTTAGGCAACTCACTTCCATCCAACTCAGCTCTGACAGATTTGACATATACCTCAATTTCTTAAAAACCCTACACAATGTGACTTAATTTTTTTTAATGCAGGTATTTAAGTTAGAGAGTTGCAAGGATCAACTTTTATATTAAATTCAAAATCAAACTCCAGGATTAGCTTTTTGTTTTTTGAAAAAAAAAAAAAAAAATTACTGAACTAAAAATTCAAGTATTTGATTTTTATTTGAGATTGTTACGATTTTCTGTCACCTGCAGTTTGACACTTCCCTGTACCGAATACTATACCCTGTCAGCACAGAAAAACAATAAACTACTACATTAATGCAACAACATATTAGTATTGCTGCCTTTACCCAAGTAATACTTTATGAAGTTACACTGATTGTCCAACTAGTTACTAAAAAGTCAGTAACTGACCTTTCCTATTACAGCCTTCTGTATTAACTGCCATAGTATGTATGCATATATATACACGCACACACAACTTTACTGATAGCTTGATAAAACAAACTGAGTTTTCATTAATCAGTCTTTCATAGGATTTCAGGAAACCAATACTCCTCTGCTGTATTCCAAAGTTTTTAACTGATAACCAACACCTCTCGAAATTCTTCTTGTGTGGAATCCTTCGCTTTAACTCACTGTGTTTAGACACAGTAGTATTCCCTCTAATACTAGAAAAAAAAAAAAAAATCAAATCTAGTCCAGGGCCCTACAAATAAAACAAAGCAAAGCACTGTACTAAGACCAAGAATGGTTTAAATAGGCAATATAGGTTTAAATAGTTCCAAGTGGTTTCAAATGCCTTGATAAAGGTGCTTCCCTAAGACCTATCAAGTGCTGTACATCAGTATAAAATTCAGGGGGGTGGGGAAGATATTGACTTTACCAGAAACAGCCATAGTATCACTGATCCATGCAATTGAAAATATCCAGTCCTTATGTCCATCCTAAAAGAAAGAAGATAGATTTTCTGTGACATTATATTCTAGAGTGGTCTTAAAGCAGACAAGTATTCTTCACTGAGATTTTTTTTTTTTTTTTTTTAAAGTACAAACTCAGAAGGACAGACTTACATTAAAAACACACAGATAAGATCCCAGTATCAAGCTGGAGCAGTTTAAGTACCCAACAGTAATTTTAAATTTTTTTAATTTTGAAGTGTATAACTAAACAGAGAGCAATTAGGTGATGGAAAAACAGGTCTCTGACAAAGGACAAATTGATCTCAGTTCTAAGGATTTAGATTTTCCATTTTTAAAGCAGTGTTTGTTACTTCTGTAAAGTAGCTACATACTTTTATTTCCTCAAATGGACATCCCTACTATAAAAATTAAACAAAACATTACATTTACAATAGATGACCTACAGATTAATTTTTCAAGACTATTACTTCAAGAATCTTCTCTTTAGCAGGCGAGAAACCTGTGTAGAAAAAAGACCATAAGGCTCTAGTTCTGTTTGAAAAGCTGCAGCGTCACAGCAGCACGCAAATGAATAACAAGTCATAGAAATCTTCAGTCAAGCCTTTCTGCAGATGATTATCTGTCACTGCAGAAACTCTGACCTGACCTCTGCTGTTGTAGTTAACATCTATGTGAAGTCCCGAATCAAAAAGGAGAAATGAGAGAGAATTGTTTACAGGACACCACTATACTCGTTTCAGCCTTTTTCTTTTTAAGACTGGTTATTTTAAAAAAGCCTCATGATATTTCAGAAATATAAGCAGTACCATAGCCTATCAAACTGCCATAAGCCACTGGGTTAGAACTAATCCTCAAAGCCAAGTTCTGGAATAATACATACATAAACTGCACTGGAGAAAGGGAAAATTTGAACAACGTGTATCATCTTTTAATTTTCTCAAAAGAGCTTTTTCACTAAAACTAGTTTCAGAGGTCATCACCACAATTAGACCTTAACAGTTAAGACGATTGTTAAATTTTCAGTACTTAAAAGTAATCTGAAGTACCCCATCTGAATGAGGGTGAGGAAGAAGAACTATGACTCTCAACCCTGAGAATCATCTCACATTTATGTACTCACTCATATTTAAGATATCTTGTCAAAAAAGACAACTTAACCAGGAATATTTTTCAAGCTTTCAGAAATTCACTCTCCACTACAAGACTCCCAAATCTTAATCCTGCTCTGACCTTACACACTTCAAAGTAGTAATTCTTGTAAGTGACAGAATAAACTTTCCACAAATACTCCCACTTACATCTCCCACACAGACAGGATCGAGTGTAGGCAGTTGATAAATTGCAAGACTGTTGGGGTTGTCTCCACCTGTGGCCAGAAGGGTCCTCGAGGGGTTGAGCTCAATGGCATGAATACCACATCCCTGCTGGTTGACCATGCTGGCTTCACGATCTTTCAGAATAGGAATCTTGGTAATTTGACCAGTTTGGACATCTACTACAAATAACTGGGGGGGGGAAGCAGATGTAAGTCATTATCGAACAGATAAGAAAAACAAGATGGTCAAATATCCTCCCTATTTTGAACTGACATTCTTTTAAAGTTGGAATCCATAAACGCTGCAAATATGGCTGAAAAATGCATAAATTCCTTCTTAAAACAATTAAACTAACTTAATTACAGTGGGTTTTATTTTAATCATCCCATTTGGTTTTCACAGCAATGGAAGAGAGAAGAGAGAAATTTGTCATGGGAGGTTTCCCATTTAACAAAACCCTCGAATCTAAAACTTTTCCCTGTTCAATACTGTGACAAAACAATACTGTGTTCCAGTTTCCCTGTACAACATTGAGAAGGAGACCCACCTCAAAACAGCCAGTAAGTCCCAGGGGCCTTAGCACAAGTCTCCTGCTTCCCAGAGAAGATACTTACCGTGAAGTTTTGGCTTTGACAAACTAACACTTTATATATGTATATAATTGGAGTTTACTTTCTGGTGATACACAGCAAATAGTAACTAAATATATACTGCCAGTGTGAACATCTAAAAAAAGATATCTAGCTACATATCTCATCCTGCAAAAAGACTATAAGTTGGAGCTCTATGTCACTGTCCCCTTGGCAGAAAACTCAGTTATAAAGCCTTACAACTCTTCAGACAGACATCATTATACCCAGAGTTATGTCAGTTCAAACATATACAACCATTACAATCTAAACCAGAATGAAGGTTTACATCGCCTGCCAAAGCACACTTTCATTTGGGAGGCTCTTGTGCTGGATCATTTCACAGATGTTGTTCAGGGTGCAGGTGCACTAACAGTCAAACAGGTATAACGGAGGGGACAAAGCCCTGTTGTTATAAGGCAACAAAGCATTAATCTGTATATACATAGATGTAGATATAGCTGAGGTATGTTCTTTGCCTGGGAACAAGCTGGGCATCCTTGAGTTAGGACCGGATAATGAAGGAATTTCTAATCTCAATTTTGCCTCAAATTTGTCCTTCAAGGTGGGAACATCCCAAAGCATGAGTGAACTAACTGTGTGATTAATTACTATGTTTAGAATAGTCAGACAAAAGTGTGATTAAAACTGAACCTTGAGTGAACTATCCCTATTAACATCTAATTAACATATAATTGGCATAATAGAAACCTGCCCCTGGGCCAGGAAAGCCCCCTATTCACAAAAGCCTCTTCCTCACTGAGCATGCGCAGTAAAAAAGAAGGACGCTGTGACTAAGTGGAGACGAGGCTTGTGAGAGCCAATGGGAACAAGCCAATTTTTAAAAATACTGATAACTGTTGCTCGAAGTGTATAAATATTTTCCGTGTGTTAACCAAGGTGTGCTGGCTTTGTGGGCCTACCACCCAGCACCCAACTGCGTAGATTTGGAGTAAACCGATCTCTCATCTCCGTGTGTGAAATTGGCTTATTGCACACCGGGTAACAAATCCACCTTTTCGGACAACACCACCACCCTAGAATAAAGTCAGCAAGCACTGTCTGCATATACTAAGACTCTTACATCACCTGGGGCAGGACACAAAGCCAGCAGCTCACACTTGCAAGCCGCACCATTGATTGCCAAGAAGTAAATCAAGCAAACAGAGGCCAAGAGAAGCCAAACAGTTGTTAGACATTTCTAAAGCCAAAAAGGGAGAAATGTTAAGGAACAAGATAGGCACCCAACAGAATATTTGAATACCATTTTAAGAGTTTTAAAGACACTACAGTAAAAGTACAAAATATCTGACTGCTTTTAAACAAGTGCAGCCAAAACCACAACATACAATGACATAAATCCGAAGAAAAAACAGAAATTGGCCTACTTCCAAGAAAACTGGTACCTTCGCTACTCTTGAAATAAGTACATCTGCAAATAACTCCAAAGCAGCCTGGCCTCTAAGAGTCTTGATAAAGTCCTGATAGCTGAACTATACTTTTTTTATCTCAAGCAGGAATAAGAACTTCTTTTCCAGCTACTCATAGAGTAACTAAAAACCAGCCACAAAAACTTTTCCTGGATACTGTAAACCCCCACCAACCTCCAAACAGTGAGCCGTGCATATCTGTCCCTTGATTTTAAGCTTTGCACATAATTCAGTTCTTCCTGCTAGTAAAACATATGCATGTCAGCCATTAGCATTCCAAATAACTTTTCATCCAGGATTTGCCAAGCCAGGATTGCTTTGGCCATCTGCCTGAAGTCCAAGGACCACACTTCATCTGTAAGGAACGGAGTAGACTCAGCTATCGCATTCTCTGTGGGACAACCTTGTTCTAACAAGGAAACAGGCTGGATGACATTAGAGAGAGAAATCCATCTCCCCCCCCCAAAAGCAATTCAGATGTACAGCTTGCAACAGTACTATCATTCGAGGATCAAGGCAGACAGGCGTGGCTAGGTACTACAGTTGTCATAACCATAAATCTTTGTGATCTGGCCCTACTTTTCACACCCCATGAGATTACTAGCTGTATGCTTATTTTTCTTTTGTTTTGCAGAAGTGGCAAGAAGTCATTTTGGCAAATGGCTCCCATACAATTACTATGTGGCTGTCCCCTTTTCAGACTGCTTACAACCAAGTTAATGAAGTGGGGCAGTTTCTTGATTAACTAAGGAACTTCATTAATCAATTTGCCAAAAGTAAAGACTGTGGCAGGGAATTGAGTATCTGAGGAACAGAGCCTGAACTGCAAAATCCATCCTCCTCATATACAATACTAAGAGCAGAACAGTTTGCCAGGCTCTTCCATCAAGTCTACTTCCATTTTTTGACCTGCCTTTCAGAGACAACAGTTTAGGGGGAGAAAAAAAAAACAAAACCAAAGTTACCAATTCATTAAATGTAAGTGCCCTTCCCATGCATCTTTAACTGAGAGCATTGACTTTATACAACAGGATTAAAAAGAAGGTCTATGAAATGCCATTTCAAGGCAGCACATAGACTCTCTCATGTCCTCTGCTGCTGCCCCTGCACACAGAACAGCAGATGAACAGGCAGCCCTATCTTAGTTGATTGTACAAATCAATCTGAACAAAAACAAAGGGTGCCACGATGAGCTACAGCATGTTTTTATTACACAAGCAGGACTGACAAAAATTTACAAGGCACTAAGAACATGCAAGACAAAGACTTACGTGAAGAATAAGCAGAAGTGCTCACAATATGATCTGTGCTCCAGCTCTTCACATACTGCTCTCAAATCACAGGCACATTTCTGTCATTCATACTAACACTTGAAAGAAACTCAAGATAAACACATCGCCTAGATAAAAACAGAGTCACTAAGAGACAATCAATTGTGATGAAGTTTCACAATGGGCTTAAGCCAGTCTTTGAGAATCCACATGCTTCTTCCTCACCCACCGAGTCTCACCACCCTTCTGACAACAACTAGTGCTCAGGTAGACTGCAAGGTCAGCTGGATCATGTCTCTCTCTGCCTTTGGTGAAAACTAACCCTACAGGAAAACCTGTCTGAACACAAAGCAGCCAGCTGATCCAGCTGACTCCCCAGCATAACACACATCAGTGCCAGCAAGAATGAGCAGGTGGGAACATCCCATTCTGCAACAGAAGAACTCCAGACCAGCTGAAGATGGTCACAAAAATTTCACCCTCAGCCAAGCTGGAAAATGACATCACTGTTCTCCAAATTTGGTTTTTTTGCTAACAACAAAAGCAAGACAATGCTTAAACTGTCATTACACCAATACCATTGCTGGTGACACTGAGTAGCACCATTTGATTTTTCCCAGTTCTCAGTCTCGCCTTTTATTCAGATTGTAAATATCTCTTTTCCATGTTCATAGAACACTTGGCATAAGGTTCTTCTGTTCTACAGCAATACAGATTCACTAATATCACAGAATCACATAATCATTAAGGTTGGAAAAGACCTTTAAGATCATCAAGCCCAACCATCAACCCAACACCACCATGACCATTAAACCATGTCCTGAAGTGCCACATCCACAAGTTTTCTGAATGCTTCCAGTTATGGCAACTCCACCACCTCCCTGGGCAGCCTGTTCCAACGCTTGACCACTCTCTCCGAAAATACATTTTTTCCTAATCCCTAGTCTAAACCTCCCCTGGCACAACTTGAGGCCATTTCCTCTCATCCTATCACTAGTTACTTGGGAGAAGAGACCAACATACACCTCGCCACAATCCCCTTTCAGGTAGTTGTGGATATATGTCCTGATATTCAGAAAAATGTAAATTAGAAGCTGACTTGGTGATGTATACAGCTTCTGATAAGAAAAAAAAAAGGAGTGGTTCTGACATGGGCCGTGATGATAAAAAAATTGTAGCAGGAGAAGAGCAGGAGGATGTGCAATTGTTAGTCCCAACAGCCCCACCTTTATATAGAAGTAGTGCAGGACAATCACCAGTTGATTCTAATTCACAGTTGAGCAGTGAGGATTTCAGCCCTATTTCCAGTGGAACTAGAGGGCACACTCAGCCAGTTATTCAGGCTCCTTTAAGACAAGCAGTGGGACCAGAGGGATTGCTGTTTTTGTACATGTTCCATTCACTACCTCTGACCTGTTAAACTGGAAACAATCTGTCAGTTCATACTGAGAAAATCCTGAAGGAATGCACCGGCTTTTAAAGACTATCATGCTGACTCACGATCCCAACTGGGGAGATGTGCAAGCATTGTTAAATACTTTCTTTACGGCAGAGGAAAAAAAAACCTGTAATTTGAAAAGCCAGGGAAGAAGGAGAGAAAAGAAATGCCCACGTGGAACCTGAGGACTATTTGCCTACGAGAAGAGATCCAGGGTGGGGTCCTAATGGGGGGGGGGAGGCCCAGCTGAAGCAGAACCAATGGTTAATATTATATGGGGTCTGGCACAGAGTACCAAAACTAAAAAATGTGTCCAAACTATACTGAGACAAGGCCCTGATGAAAATCCATCGGCCTTTTACAAGAGATTATGTGAAGCAGCCAGAAAATGGACGGACTTGAATCTGGATGATGAGGCAAATCAAAGGGTGTTTAATATGCTGTTCATTGGGCAGTCAACCCAGAATATAAAGAGAAAATTGCAAAAAGTTGAGGGGGCCGGT
>NW_010511392.1:0-799 GCF_000687285.1 Phaethon lepturus
CTTAAAAAGCTTTCTTCCTGCATTTCCTTCTGTCCGTCTCCCTGTCCCTATTTTTTTATTCTCTCCTGTGCTTTTGGTACCATGTCTCTTTTAAAATTTTCTTATTATGGTTCCTTCTATCTGTCTCCCTGTCCCTGTTTTTTTAATATTCCTGTGTTTCTTGTACCCTATCAGTATTTTTATTTTCTATGTTCTCTGTGCATCTCCCTGTCCTTATGTTTTAATTCTTGTCCATGTTTCTTGTACTCAGTTGCTTTTTCAAATTCCTTCTACATCTCCCTCTAACTGGCTCCCTTTCATGATTTTTTTGATTCTTCTTTATATTTCTGGTACTTCATTGCTATTTAATTTATCTTTCAACAATTCCCTTTATCTGGCTCCCTTTCGCTAAACTTTAATTCCTCCATTTTTTCCGTATACCATGTCGCTTTTAAAATTTTCTTTCAGTCCTTCCTTCTAATGTTGTCCCTCTTCCTATTTTTTAATGCTTTCCTGTGTTCCTTGTAGCCTGGCGCTTCATAATATTTCTTTATATGTCTCTCTCTATGTGACTCCATGTCCTTATTTTTTAATTCCTCTCTTTCTGTTCTGTACCCAGTCACTTTAACAATTTTCTTTTTATGTCTCCATTTATTTCATTTCCTATTCTCTGTCCATTTTAAATTTTATTTCTGTGGCTACTCTTATCCTGTTCACTGTCTCTATTTTTTAATTTTTTCTTCTGTCCCATGCGCTGTCATGTCTACATTTCCTTTCTATTTCTCTGCGCTGTCATGTCTACATTTCCTTTCTATTTCTC
>NW_010511393.1:0-269 GCF_000687285.1 Phaethon lepturus
ATGGATCTCCACCTGGACATTGAGCCATTGAAGACTACCCTCTGGATCCAGCTGTCCAGCTAATTCCTCATCCACCCAACAGTCCAAATCCATATCTCTCCCATTTAGAGAGAAGGATGTTGTGGGGGACCGTGTCAAAGTCTAGATAGGTGACATGTGTAGCTCTTCCTGTATCCACTGATGTGGTCACTCCATCATAGAAGGCCACGAGACTGGTCAGGCAGAACTTGCCCTTGATGAAGCCATGCCGACTGTCTCAAATCACCTCA